>NC_133328.1:41761514-41929014 GCF_042186555.1 Aquarana catesbeiana
AAATTCTTGTTGAAATTTACAAAATGCACCAACTGGAATTTTGTATGATGTATTTTAAGAGCATCCCTTATTTTATTTAAAGTGATATTAAAGTCTTGTTTTCGTTAAAAATAACAAACATGGCACTCTTACTTACCTGTTCTGTGCAGTGGTTTTGCACAGAGCAGCCAAGATCCTCTTCTCGGGTCCCTCTTCGACGCTCCTGGGCCCTCCCTCCTGTTGCCTGCCCCAACAAAAAGCAGCTTGCTATGGGGGCACCTGAGCTGAGCCACAGCTCCCTGTGTCCATTCAGACACAAAGCCATAGCCCGGCCCCACCTCCTCTCTCTCCTCATTGGCTCACTGACTTTGATTGACAGCAGCAGGAGCCAATGGCACAGTGCTGCTGTCTCAGCCAATGAGGAGGGGAGTTCCAGACAACCGAGTCTCTCGTGCAACATCCCAAGATCGAGATGGGGCTCAGGTAAGTATTAGGGGGACCGAGGAGGACTGCTGCACACAGAAGATTTTTTTAGAATGCATTAATTGCCATGGCACCTCATGGCAAAGAACTCTCTGAGGATCTGAAAAAAAGGCCTAGGCTATAAGAAGATTGCCAAGACCCTGAAGCTGAGCTGCAGCACAGTGACCAAGACCATACAGCGGTTTAATAGGACAAGTTCCACTCAGAACAGGCCTCGCCATGGTCGACCAAAGAAGTTGAGTGCACGTGCTCAGCGTCATATCCAGAGGTTGTCTTTGGGAAATAGATGCAGGAGTGCTGCCAGCATTGCTGTAGAGGTTGAAGGGGTGGGGGGGGTCAGTCTGTCAGTGCTCAGACCATACGCTGCATACTGGTCTGCATGGCTGTCATCCCAGAAGGAAGCCTCTTCTAAAGATGATGCACAAGAAAGCACGCAAACAGTTTGCTGAAGACAAGCAGGCTAAGGACATGGATTACTGGAACCATGTCCTGGGGTCTGATGAGACCAAGATAAAACTTATTTGGTTCAAATGGTGTCAAGCATGTGTGGCAGCAACCAGGTGAGGAGTGCAAAGACAAGTGTGTCTTGCCTACAGTCAAGCATTGTGGTGGGAGTGTCATGGTCTGGGGCTTAATGAGTGCTGAGGGAACTTGAGGGAACCATGAATACCAACATGTACTGTGACATACTGAAGCAGAGCCCGTCCCTTCGGAGACCGGGGCCGCAGGGCAGTATTCCAACATAACGACCCCAAACACACCTCCAAGATGACCACTGCCTTGCTAAAGAAGCTGAGGTGATGACTGGCCAAGTATGTCTCCAGACCTAAACCCTATTGAGCATCTGTGGGGAATTCTCAAATGGAAGGTGGAGGAGAGCAAGGTCTCTAACATCCACCAGCTCCGTGTTGTTGTTGTGGAGGAGTGGAAGAGGACTCCAGTGGCAACCTGTGAAGCTCTGGTGAACTTCATGCCCAAGAGGGTTAAGGCAGTGCCGGAAAATAATGGTGGCCACACAAAATATTGACACTTTGGGCCCGATTTTCATCTAGGGGTGTACTCACTTTTGTTGACAGCGGTTTAGACATTAATGGCTGTGCGTTGAGTTATTTTGAGGGGACAGCAAATTTACACTGTTTATACAAGCTGTACACTCACTACTTTACATTGTAGCAAAGTGTCATTTCTTCAGTGTTGTCACATGAAAAGATATAATAAAATATTTACAAAAATGTGAGGGATGTACTCACTTTTGTGAGATACTGTACATCTTTTCTATTATTTTGTGTATGTTGTTGTAACTATACAATGATTTTGACTGATGTGTCGAGTTTGCTCTGAGTTCAATTGGTGGATCAGATTTTTTTCTGGTAGTGGATTTGGACCGAACTCTTTATAGCAGATTTGAGTGCAAGTACCGTGTATTATAGCTGGGTTTTCTTTGTAACACCAGCTGAGTACTAATTTTAATTGGTTAGTTCACCTGTAACCTAATGATGACACATTAGAGCAGTATATAGGCAATTGTGGTGACTAGTTCCAATAGGTAATGACTAAGCGCTAACACAGGGATCTTCAAACTATGGCCCTCCAGCTGTTGCAGAACTACACATCCCAGGAGGCATTGTAAAACTCTGACATTCACAGACATGACTAGGCATGATGGGAATTGTAGTTCCTGAACAACTGGAGACCATAGTTTGAGGACCCCTGCGCTAACATTTGCCTTTTTGTCCCCTGCTCCAACTGTCAACCACTTGTCATATGAAGCTTCAATAAAAGGATTTTTGGAAGTGCAGCCATCCGGAACCCTTGCCTTATACTATCTGCATGGAGTTTGCATGCTGTCCATGTGCTTGCATTGTGGCACGCTGAGTTCTTCTCACACTCCAATGTAGATACTTGCCAGCACACCAAGGATCAGCACAAGGTGGCGTCCAAACGGTTTAGTTAATTGGATGATCACAACACAAAGAGGTGCAACGTTTCGGAGTCACGCAGGACCCCTTCGTTGTGTTGTGATCATGCAATAAACAAAACCGTTTGGACGCCACCTTGTGCTGATCCTTGGTGTGCTGGCAAGTATCTACATCGTGACTTGAACCAGTATCCAGCTGGTTGCTGCTGCAGCACCCAACCTTTAGAGCTTATACCAGGAACGTGTGCGATGGGAATATGAACATTACTTCTCACACTCCAAAGACATGCTAATAGGTTAATTGGCTCCTGTCTAGATTGATCCTAGTATGTATGTATGGATGTATGTATGCATGCATGTATGAATTGGCTATGCGTGTGGTCCTAGTATGTATGTACAAATTGGGTATGTACACGTGTAATCAAATTCTGGATGCCAGTCCAAAGGCCATGAACATGGGGAGGGTTAAGGAAAGATCCAGTGACCTACCTCAAAAAATAAATAAAAATTCTATAGCAAAGGCTTTCAAGTGTTATCAAACATGGTGCCCAAAGAGCTAGCCTATGAGAGAATATCACACACACACAATTTTATTTAACCTTTGCATCAAAGTATCCCATGCACTCACCAAAAATATTCTATCAGTGTACAATCATTGCTTTGTATCAAATCTGCATATGGTGGCGGGCCACGTGGCAAGTAACACTCGGGGCTCCCACCGATTCTGCATTATAGTGAGTTAAACTATTTCATTTTATATTACAATGTAATAATAGAAATAATGCACTATAGTCATCCTGACACCATAACAACCATGGTGCCTTGATGATTAAAGCGCCAACAGCAGCTATTCCCCCTATAAATTGATCCGCCCCTGACTGAGCCTTGACAATAAAACCTGGAAGCGGATTTGTTTCTATGCAGAGCTGCACAATATTTTGCACCCCACAGTTTTAGTAAACCCCCCCAGTATTTTGCTCATAGACATCTCATAAATACAGATGATGATTGGCAGTCAGCAGCCAATGATACGTTAAGGAGCGCAAACTCATGCAATCATTTTAGAGAACCAACATTTCAACACAAAATAACATAGAAATTGACAATAAATCAATAGCATAATATTCAGCTAATCTGTGCACCCACGTGACCACTAACAACTAATCACAGTGGTCATCACATGATCAGGTGCCTTCCCAGCAGCTTCCAGAATAAGAACCCCACACCAGCGGTAAAAACAGGCCGTTGAGTCATGGTATTATCTGCCCGCACTGTCCAACTGTTGGAATACGGAATTGTATTTTGTGCAACAATTACTGTACATTAGTATTTAGAAGAGATCCATTCTTCAACCAGTAGATGGCAGCCTTTATAAGTTTGTAGCTGCATCTATGGTATGCTCTATGTCTTTTACCTGAATAATGTTTCCTGTCTGCAATTAAGCAGCAAAGCCCACGTGGAATGTGCACTTTTTGTTCTGTAGGGCTAAAAACAGAATTGCTAACACCACCTAAACCCAGATATGTAGCCGCCAAATGGAGTCTAGTTAAGTAAATGGGGCCGTGCCACAATCGCCTTGTAACTGTTAACAAAGCAGTTGTGACATGGGGGTTTGCATAGCTCCCAACTGTCCCTGATTTCGAGGGACTGTCCCTGATTTGGAGCAATGTTACTCTTTCCTCCTCATTTGTCCCTTATTTTGGTCTGATCCATATAGTTGTATGTAAAATGGACTTTTTATCTTTTAAAAAGTGTTTCCCAGTGCTAAACCTTTCATCCAATTTCTAAATTGCTGCATTTGTACATTTTAAAAGCCAATATAAAAGGAATAGTAGTGGGGAAAAAAAAAAGTCCTTAAACTTTTGGTTAATTCTCCTTTAAGGGGGTGTGTCAGGGGGCGTGTCCTATGCCTACATATGTTTGTTAGTAGGTGTCCCTCATTACCATTTCAAAATGTTGGGAGGTATGGGTTTGGCCTTTTCAGGGTTAAACACAGGTGCTGTGGAGGTGACATATCACTGGCCAGCCGCCTGTCAACCACCAACTGATCCACAGTGGATTGCTTTGCAGAGCAGTGGCAAGGGCTGCCACACTTTGAATGAGTCCTTAAAGCGGAGTTCCACACAAAAATGGAACTTCCGCTTTTCGGAACCCTCCCCCCTCCGGTGTCATATTTAGCACCTTTCAGGGTGGAGGGGGGGTTGCAGATACCTGTCTAAGACAGGCATAGACTCCCACGGGAGTCTACCCCTCTTCCCGTCCCTCAGCGCTGTCTCCTGGGAAATACACAGGTCCCAGGAGATAGCGGGGACTAGTCACGATACGCAGCAGGGAACTGGGAAGTGAAGCCGCAAAGCTTCACTTCCCGATTCCCTCAGGCAGGATGGCGGCGGCAGCTGCCGAGAGTCGAGCGAGTGACCGGCGTTGGCTGCCCACATCGCTGGACCTTGGGACAGGTAAGTGTCCATTTATTAAAAGTCAGCAGCTGCAGTATATGTAGCTGCAGGCTTTTAAATTTTTTTTTTTTTATTTTTTATTTTTTTTTAGGTGGACTTCCGCTTTAACCACTTCCCATCCAGGCCAATTCTGACATTTCTCTCCTACATGTAAAATTCATAATTTTTTTTGCTAGAAAATTACATAGAACCCCCAAACATTATATATGTTTTTTTAGCAAAGACCCTAGAGAATACAATGGCAGTTGTTGCAACTTTTTATCTTGCACAGTATTTGCACAGCAAGTTTTGTGCTTTAGAAAAAAAAGAAAAAAGAGAAAGAAAAAAAAAAAAAAAAAAAACACATTAAGTTAGCCCAATTTTTTTGCATAATGTAAAAGATGAAGTTACGCTGAGTAAAGTAAATAGATGCCTGTCACGCTTCAAAATTGCACACGGTTGTGGAATGGCGTCAAACTTCAGTACTTAAAAATCCCCATAGGCGACGCTTTCAAATTTTTTACTGGTTACATGTTTTGAGTTACAGAAGAGGTCCAGGGCTAGAATTATTTCTCTCTCTCTAACGTTCACGGCGATACCTCACATGTGTGGTTTGAACACCATTTTCATATGTGGGCGGGACTTACGTATGCGTTCGCTTCTGCGTGCAAGCACACGGGGACAGGGGTGCTTTAAAATTTTTTTTTTTTTTTTTTTTTTATTGTTAATTTTACTTTTCTTTTTTCAGTTTTGATCACTTTTATTCCTATTACAAGGAATGTAAACATCCCTTGTAATAGGAATATGGCATGATCGGTCCTCTTTACAGTGAGATATGGGGTCAATAAGACCCCACATCTCACCTCTAGGCTGGGAAGCCTGAAAAAAAAAAAAAAAAAACACACACCACACACACAACATGATCTCAGCTTCCTAGCCGATTTGTTTGAATGCAGAGGCCGGTCATGACGTCATAACGTCGCGCAAAAGCAAGAAATTGGAAAACAAGAAATTACAGATTGAAATGACTGATGGGCACAGTGGCAGAGTTTGATGGGCACAGTGGCAGCGTTTGATGGGCACAGTGGCAGCGTTTGATGGGCACAGTGGCAGCGTTTGATGGGCACAGTGGCAGCGTTTGATGGGCACAGTGGCAGCGTTTGATGGGCACAGTGGCAGCGTTTGATGGCGGGAGTAGGGGGCTGAGATGTGGTCAGATAGTGATGTTTATCATTTAAAAAAAAAAAAAAAAACTATTGTGCTCACCTACCAATATATACAACAATACATAATACAGAATTGGTATGTAAAGAAAACATCCTCCTGTTATAAGATGTAAATATCTATATAATCCAACCCCTAGCACTCTATGTATGTCCAGATAATGTGAAATATATTTATGACAATTCGTGTAACCCTGTGTTATCCAAGCTCTCAGTCTGCACCATCAGAAGTGTAAACTCACCACATAAACACAGAGTTACATGAATGGTCATAAAGGACCTTCACTTTATCTGTACAGAGTGATTGGGGGATGTTATATAGATAGGGATGTGTGCCAGTTTGGGAGATATCTGTCACACTCCACTGTCTCTTCATTCTCCTCTTCTTATCACTGATCACAATACCTACAAGACAAATCCTACAGAAACTCTTGCAGCTTTTCTTCCAAGGAGACTTTACTCAGTAAAAAAATGATCTCACCTCCTCCCTGTAGTGTGAGCGGGCATCCCGGTGTCTTGCTGAGAAAGTTCCCCGGGCGGATAAGGACCCCCCTGTATTGCGCAGGCGCAGCGAGGCCGTGCCCGTGTTACAGGCGCCGTGTACAGCTGACTTACAGCTTTTCATCTTCGGCTATTTCCGGCGGCTCGTACTGCGCAAGCGCTGCGCCTGGCAGTACAGGGGGGGTCCTTATCCGCCGAAAGGGAACTTTCTCGGCAAAAACTGGCCAGCAGTAGCTACAGTGAGCTCCGCCCCTCAGCACACCGCACTGGTGATTGGAGGAAGGGGGAGGGAGGGGGTGGAGTCAGATCTCCCGGTGCAGGAGACGGAGGGAGAGAAGAGCTGCTTTGGAGGTTCTAAGTACATATACCGCCGTTGTCTTGCCGAGAAAGTTCCCCCGGCGGATAAGGACCCCCCTGTACTGCGCATGTGCAGTACGAACGACTACAGAGCTGCCGAAAATTGTCGAAGAAGGACAGCTGATCGTCAGCTCTATACGGCGCCTGCGCACTACATTCTGCCCTAAGTCCACGTTAAAGCCCCACCATCCAAGTGGACATAGAGTTAGACTATTAAAATGCGCAGCAAGGCCGTGCCCGAAGCGTGGCGAGCCCGCGAGGGGCCTATTACAAAGTTTTTTTTTACTATAGTCTTGGCACGCAGGCGCCGTGTACAGCTGACTCAGGTGTTCAGCTTCGGCTCTTTTCGGTGGCTCCCTTGTTCCTACTGTGCAAGCGATGCGCCTGCACACTACAGGGGGGTCATTATCCGCCGAGGGGAACTTTCTCGGCAGAACACCGGCACAGTGTATGTATTTAGAAGCCGCTGTCCCCACAGTGACAAGTGTACCCCCCCCCCCATCCACTTACTCTGGGCCCTCAGTCTGCCCCTGGTCAGATTGGAGGAGACTGGCTCCACCTGCTAGGTGATGGTGTGCTGCTGTGATAAGCAGCCGACACCTGTCACAGAGAGCTTCATTTCCGTGCCGGTCCACAGAGGATATGCAGGAAAGTACCCAAAGCAGCTGTTCCCGCTCGGGCCCCTAGGGGCCCCTTACAGTTGTATTAAAAAAAAAAAAAAAAAAACACACACACACGTCAGATGCCCCTAACAGCAGCTTTAAAAATGTCCTGTGTGCACGAGCCCTAAAAAGAATATGTGGAGTGCCACGGTTGACTTCTTTCTAAAAATGTGACTTTCCAGGTTGCGTGTGGTTTTAATAATTCTGAGTCACATGCCTAGAACGGGCCTGAGGATCAGATCAGTCAGAAATTTTTCCATATACATTTGTTCTTAGTCTGATTATTGAAGCCAAAGCATCAAAAAAGGTAGCCAAATTTAGGCCTAGGAGACATCAATTGTAACCTGTAATAAAAAGATTACCTTTCTATCATCAGCGGCAGCACCTCTGATTACCATAGCATTGCAAAAGGCAGGTAAATGATTCATCACAAGCAAATAAAAGTAATGACTTACCTCATCAATGGTGTTCTCATCCTTCTTCAAGGCTGAAAAATGAAAAGAAAAGATATGCTTAGTACTTTGTCAAGTAAAAGGTTTCCGGCAAGAAGCAAAGCTTAATATAGGTTTAGTGAATGGCAAACAAACCAAAGTACAGTACACACAAAAAAAAAAAAAAAAAAAAAAAAAAAAAAAACCCACACACACACAAACACACACACTAAACTAAATGGGGGCTACATCAAAAACAGAACACATTGCCTTATGGCCTAAGGCCAGCTATACACGGTTTGAATCTCAGCTGGTTCAGCAGCCGATTGATCAACTTGGGTACAGCCTGGCTGATTCTCTTGCGATTATATATATTATATATGATAATCACTGTTTTCTCACAGCGGGGATGGCTTCCCACACCCTCTCTCCAAGAGAAAACGTTTTGCCCAGTAGGAGGGATTCCAGTAGCAACACTGTCTGTGTTGATGGGGGAATCAAGCAAATTTCTATCCTGTAACCCTCGTTTGCAGGAAAGAAATTCGCTCTGTGTATGGCCGACCTTAGATGGATGGATGCCAAGACTGAAATCTATATGGCAGAATGGACCAACAAGGGGTACTGTATATCTAAAGGTTGGGCTGCTCTTGTACTTTTCAGTAAATGTAATGCCGCGTACACACAAATCGCACATTCCGACAACAAAATCTATGTTGTCTTGCATACACACGGTCACACAAATGTCGGAAATTACGACTGTCAGGAACGCGGTGACGTACGACGAGCCGAGAACATTGAAGTTCAATAGCCAGTGCGGCTCTTCTGCTTGATTCGGAGCATGTGTGGAATTTTGTGCGGCGGAATTGTGTACACACGATCGGAATCTCCGACAATTAATTTTGTTGTCGGAAAATTTGAGATCCAGATCTCAAATTTTGTTTGTCGAAAATTCAGACGGAAAATGTCTGATGGAGCCTACACGCGGTTGGAATTTCCGACAACAAGCTCCCATCGAACATTTGTCAAAATTCCGACAGTGTGTACGGGGCATAAAAGTGCATAGTTCAGGAGAGGACTGACAGGATACGAACCTCATAAATCTCATAATTCAGAGATCATGAAAAGATCAACCTTTTTACTCCAGAAGAACCCTAGAAATAATTTTTAGGTCTTCGGGAGCCCTTCTAAGAAAAGCCCATCAGGGGTCACTAGGAAAATGCCCCTTACGTTGGTGGTCATTAGGAAGAATGCCCCCCCTTACAGTCAGCTAAAAAGATCAATAGTTTCATCCTACTGTGGCAATGAACTTAGAAATAAGAAAGCACCACTAGATGGGGGGGGGGGGGGGGTCAAGCAGCCTCAGCTCAAGGGACCCAAAGCAACTGGTGGATGAACCCTAGGAGTTCCATGGAATCCTGGCTGAAAATAGCTGATTTACAACAACATGTATACTAAAGGGAAGATGTATAATAAAATTACCAGGGAATGAAGGTGGTTTAACCTTTGAAATGTCTTGGGTGCCTGTGCCACATGGTGGGAGCCAAACACCACTGGGGGAAAGGGACCATTACTCATTGGAGTTCATTGTTGTGCGTCAACCTCATGCAGATGTTACCATTAGGGAGCCTTCTGATTTTTTGCGTGGCAGTGGCCAGACCCTGGTGTATTTTTAAAAGAACCAAGTCATGGATATAAAGTCTGGGCCATTTATGATTAAAAGTGGAACATTTAACAATATATGAATGTGACATTCTGAACTGTGAAAACATATGAGATTATATGAAAATATATGAGATTCATCACAGAAACTTGGAGGTTGAAGGCTGGACTTGCAAAGTGATGACATAAGATAACAGAGCTCCAAAATTCTTCTGTATACAGTATAACCTATTTATTTTCACTTCCTGTCTCGGACACAACAGGAAGTGAGAAAATCAGATTTTTCCTTCCTTTCAGTCTTATACCCACCAGGACTTATTGGGAGGGTGGAAATCCCTAGCGGAGACACAAACAGCAGCAAAAACTTTAAACCAGATGCTTATGAATGCTGAGTAAATGTAATCTTGATCAAAACATCTATTTGTTTATTGATCTTTGAGTGTGCATACATGGTTTCTTTAGGCCCTGATGAAGAGCTTGTAGAACGGAGCAGAGCCTTTGAAATGCGTTGACTTCCGTAAATAATCTGTCATTAGATTAAATGTATATCTGGGCTTGAATTTTACAGTGTGTTGCTTTAATTTTAGACCCATTCATATAAATCACAACCCAAGGTGACTATGGAAATCCTTTGGGATGTAAAAGTTGTCAAAATCCAGATTACTCATAATAAAATATTACCATCATACTATTGGATAAAGCAGCAATATAAAATTAATATATATAAAAAATAGGGCTGTGGAAATTAATGATTAATTCCTCGATTAATCGTTAATTTTTTTCAAAATTGCTTTGATCGGTAGGCTACCTGTCCTGGGGCCGCTTTGGGCCAAGCTGTGGCTGCAGCGCAGAGCTCCGCTCCCTCCTCTACTATATGTCATACACGGTCTGCGGGCATCTCCCGCTGTGTGTCTCCGAGCTGAGTGGGAAAACTTTGGCTGCGTTGTGAGAAAAGTCCCGCCCATCTCCTAGATCAGCTCGTGTGATAGATCTCCGAGACATACAGCGGGAGATGTCCGCAGACTGTGTAATCCAGGCACAGGCACTGACTACAGTGAGGCTGCGATTATGGGCACGGTGCGAATGCATTATAGGCACAGTGAGGCTGCGATTATGGGAACGGTGAGGCTGCGATTATGGGAACGGTGAGGCTGCGATTATGGGAACGGTGAGGCTGCGATTATGGGAACGGTGAGACTGCGATTATGGGAACGGTGAGACTGCGATTATGGGCACGGTAAGGTTGCGATTATGCGCACGGTAAGGTTGCGATTATGCGCACGGTAAGGCTGAGTTTATGACGTCCTAGCCATGCCCCGCTATGCCTGGCTTCGGCCGTTGCCATAACAACTAAAAGTAGTTGGATCTGTATGTGCGTTATGAAAGTGAAAAAAGTGTGGCGCTAAAGAATAGTATTATGGGGTAAATGACAGTGATACCTAAAGGTGAAGATACATAACCCTGGGGTGTGTACCCAGATAATGGTGATACTATACGATGTGTAAAAAGACGATCAAGTCTCTTCGTGTAGCAACATAAAACTAAGAAATATGGGAAAATGAATATAACTTGAATAAACACGTGTGTGGACACATAAACAGTGAAAAAAACGTGTATGTATTGAGTATCAGTTTTTGGGGTGGAGTAACCCAACCCAAAAGACAGTTCAAAATTGAATCACAATAAGTAAATAGTGAAAGATTACAGCAATGTAGTTTGCATCAACTCATAAATGGCCTGCTCCTCTAAACAAGGCCTACGTGCAAAAACGTGAGTTCATAAAATGAGTCCATAAAACGTGTAAGTATTAAATGTCCATCATTGTACAATGGGGTGATCCCCGATTGTTCCCCGACAGCTTGGGTGTAAGCAGTCCTTATACAAAATCGATGGAAACCATTAGGAGTGTTCTTGCATGTAAATAAATTCTCGTCTTGATATGGAAACTTTCACCAAGAAGATATAAGTATAAAATGCCCTTACCAGACAAGGTGGACTCACAGGCCCTTGGCGGTGAGCCAAACACGCATGTACCGCCAAGCGGTGTAGTGTGGTAGACCGTATGTGGTTCCTGGACGGAGTCTCCTCAGAAGTCACCGGATGGCGTGTCTCTGGGGGGACTGGGCTGGAAGCAGATATCTTCAGAGTTTGACCTCAGTCCTCAGTTTGGAAGATTGCCTACTCACATGGTTGGTCGCTGAGGAAGCTAAGATAAAAAGAAAAAACTTCCACATGGTGTAAATCCTTATTAAAAACGTAATATCGTTTATTGGTAACAAAAGGGGTGCAAACCAAACGAGTGTACAAATATGGGCAGTAAAAACTCGGCTCACACAGGTACAAAAGATATAAAAAATTATAAAAATTAGCGCAGTAGGTGATGGGGGTAAAGACACAGAGACCCGACGCGTTTCGTCCTCAAAGACTTCTGCTGGGGTACCCAGCGTCGGGTCTCTGTGTCTTTACCCCCATCACCTACTGCGCTAATTTTTATAAATTTTTTATATCTTTTGTACCTGTGTGAGACGAGTTTTTACTGACCATAGTTGTACACTCGTTTGGTTTACACTCTTTTGTTACCAATAAACGTTACTACGTTTTTAATAAGGATTTACACCATGTGGAAGTTTTTTCTTTTTATCTTTGCCTACTCACATGGTTGGTCGCTGAGGAAGCTATCTTTCAAACTGAGGACTGAGGTCAAACTCTGAAGACATCTGCTTCCAGCCCAGTCCCCCCAGAGACAGGCCATCCGGTGACTTCTGAGGAGACTCCGTCCAGGATCCACATACGGTCTACCACACTACACCGCTTGGCGGTACATGCGTGTTTGACTCACCGCCAAGGGCCTGTGAGTCCACCTTGTCTGGTAAGGGCATTTTATACTTATATCTTCTTGGTGAAAGTTTCCATATCAAGACGAGAATTTATTTACATGCAAGAACACTCCTAATGGTTTCCATCGATTTTGTATGAGGACTGCTTACACCCAAGCTGTCGGGGAACCATCGGGGATCACCCCATTGTATAATGATGGACATTTAATACACGTTTTATGGACTCATTTTATGAACTCACGTTTTTGCACGTAGGCCTTGTTTAGAGGAGCAGGCCATTTATGAGTTGATGCAAACTACATTGCTGTAATCTTTCACTATTTACTTATTGTGATTCAATTTTGAACTGTCTTTTGGGTTAGGTTACTCCACCCCAAAAACTGATACACTCAATACATACACGTTTTTTTCACTGTTTATATGTGTCCACACACGTGTTTATTCAAGTTATATTCATTTTCCCATATTTCTTAGTTTTATGTTGCTACACGAAGAGACTTGATCGTCTTTTTACACATCGTATAGTATCACCATTATCTGGGTACACACCTCAGGGTTATGTATCTTCACCTTTTAGGTATCACTGTCATTTACCCCATAATACTATTCTTTAGCGCCACACTTTTTTCACTTTCATATATTTACAACAGTCAGGTTGTTGTGTTGGCTGCTTCACGTTATCCTTTTAGGAGTTTGGCGCAATTTTTAAATTTTTCCATGTATGTGCGTTATAATCGAAATTAGTCGATTAATCGAAAAAAAAACAAAAAAAAAAACACGATTAAATCGAACACGAAAATTTTAATCAGTAACAGCCCTTAAAAAAAAAAAACAAAAAAAACAAATTATGGTTCCAGCAACTTTATCTAAGCAATAAAAACCTGACGTGAGTTCTCACTTTTCATTACTATATCTAAAAACTACAAACACTGGCCTTACATACACTATAGGCTGTCTCCTGACATGCATTTTTTTTGTTTGTTAAATTGTAGCCCTGAAGAAGACCCCCAAAACACATACAGTGATAACAAATTCTATTGAATATCTTGCTTGTTTATTGACTTATCCTTTTGTCACCCTAAAGTTTTTAAAGCACGCGGCCCTTCGTAACAAATTCAAATTTCACAAATTCTCCCTTAATAAACTGAGATTTTACTAGAGACAAACTTTATGGTCATGGAAATTACAGTTATAATTTAAATGATATATTACCTCCAATGTAATTTTCTACACGACCTTCACATTTTTTCATGAATATTGTCCATATTTTAAGTACAATACAATTTTTTTTTTTACATTCTCCCTCTAGTGGTCATATCTATATCAAGAAATGTGAATAGCATCCCTGATGAAGAACCTCTGAGAAATAAATAATGAAATGGGTACAAATCTTTCAATAATAATGAACATTTAAAAGCAGTTATTCAGAAAAAAAAAAATCTATCCATTGCAAGAATATTCATCAACTTTACAACATCCAAATTTTAACATTTTTCAAAAAGTAAAAAAACAGCTACATGTAGCATTCACCATATTTACAAAGCTGAGATTGTTACAAGATTGATTTTATAACATTCAGGTACAGTCAAATTTTATTTTGCTTTGGATAGATCGGCGAAGGTTTACAGCCTGTCAAGGTTTTTAATTGCTGTTTGTGTTCTTTTAGGGGGATATTTCACTACTTCCTGTCAGGACAGGAAGTGATGGTAAGTCTCTCCAGTGAGGACACAGAAAGACATTTTTTTTTTTTTTTTAGCAGACTGAGGAAGGGTTAGAATGTCTAATCGTGTTTTTATTTCACGCTGTGTCTTTCTGTTCCAGCAATGGCAGTATCCTTCATTTTCTGTATAGGTGTTACAGAGACAGGGCAGCGCATCATGACGGGACGGCTGACAGAACAAGAAAGACAGCTGGCCCCGCACAGAGCTGCATCAAGAGGTACGCACTACATGTGCATTTTCTATTGCTGACATGGAGCCTCCTAGAATGCATAAGATGACTATCTCAGGCAGCTGCAGGAGCTTGGAGCCTAGGCAAAAAATCTGGAAGTGAGGGACGGCATGCAGAATTTTTTTTGCAATTCTATGAAAGAAGGAGGTAAGAATTCATATCAGGGTAAGGGAAAGCGAGGAGTGAAGATCCACCCCCCCCCCCCTTTCCCAGGGGCAAACCAGAAAAACTACATGGATATGGCCAAGTCATGTGACCCACCCACTGCCTTTATGTTGGTTCTGTGTTAACGTGGCGAGTCCATGGCCTCTATTAGTGCACTGGAATTATAGATAGCTTTTAAAAAGGTAGCGATCAATATCTACATTAACTTTCAATTAGGGAACTTGGAGTTTACGGCTTTGTAGGTTCGATGAATAAATGATACATCACACATTACTACAAGCCAGACGTAAAAAGCTCCTTCAGCATAAAAACAAACATGGTTTATGGGTCTTGCTAGAAGACCTGCTTATTTATTAAAGACAAAAAACGCACCCCTTTTACTGTCAAGATCTACTTCCTGTATTTTTTTTTCTTTGTTACCAGAACATATACAAATATTAATTGAAGAGAAGGCAAGAAATGATTCTATAATGCGGAAAATCTCCCCTGCAAAGGGCAAAGTTCCATATGCATCATCGAGATGTGACTTAGATCACTACCCACTGTGATCAACACACACACTATTACCAAAAGTATTGTGACTTTACATGAAATTTAATAGCATCCCAGTCTTAGTCCGTAGGGTTCAATATTGAGTTGGCCCACCCTTTGCAGCTATAACAGCTTCAACTCTTCTGGGAAGGCTGTCCACAAGGTTTAGGAGTGTGTCTATGGGAATGTTTGACCATTCTTCCAGAAGCACATTTGTGAGGTCAGGCACGGATCTTGGATGAGAAGGCGGCTTGGCTCGCAGTCTCCGCTCTAATTTATCCCAAAGGTGTTCTTTCGGGTTGAGGTCAGGACTCTGTGCAGGCCAGTCTAGTTCCTCCACCCCAAACTCACTCATCCAAGTCTTCGTGCACCTTGATTCGTGCACCGGTCCAAATCATTTGGTGGAGGGGGGGGGGGGGGATTAGGTGTGGGGTTGTTTTTCAGAGGTTGGTTAGTTCCAGTGAAGGGAACGGTTGAGGCATACCTCCCAACATTTTGAGATGGGCATGAGGGACACCTGCTAACAAATGTATGTAGGCATAGGACACGCCCCCCTGCCACACCCCCTTAAAAGAGAATTAACCAAAAAAAAAAAAAGTTAAATAAATCCACAAGGACTTTTTTTACCACTACTATTCATTTATATTGGCTTTTAAAATGTACAAATGCAGCAATTTAGAAATCAGATGAAAGGTTTAGCACTGGGAAACACTTTTTGAAAGATAAAAAGTGCATTTTATATAAAACTATATGGATCAGACCAAAATGAGGGACACATGAGGGGGAATGAGGGACATTGCTCCAAATCAGGGACAGTTGGGAGCTATGCTTAAGGCGTCAGCATACCAAGACATTTTGGACAATTTAATGCTCCCAACTTTGTGGGAACAGTTTGGGGATGGCCCCTTCCTGTTCCAACATGACTGAGCACCAGTGCACAAACCAAGGTCCATAAAGACATGGATGAGCGAGTTTGGGGTGGAGGAACTTGACTGGCCTGTGTGTATATATGTACAGTGGGGCAAAAAAGTATTTAGTCAGCCACCAATTGTGCAAGTTCTCCCTCTTAAAAAGATGAGAGAGGCCTGTAATTGTCATCATAGGTATATCTCAACTATGAGAGACAAAATGTGGAAACAAATCCAGACAGGCAATCACATTGTCTGATTTTTGAAAGAATTTATTTGCAAATGATGGTGGAAAATAAGTATTTGGTCAATATCAAAAGTTTATCTCAATACTTTGTTATATATCCTTTGTTGGCAATGACAGAGGTCAAACGTTTTCTGTAAGTCCTCACAAGGTTGTCACACACTGTTGCTGGTATGTTGGCCCATTCCTCCATGCAGATCACCTCTAGAGCAGTGATGTTTTGGGGCTGTCGCTGGGCAACATGGACTTTCAACTCCCTCCAAAGGTTTTCTATGGGGTTGAGATCTGGAGACTGGCTAGGCCACTCCAGGACCTTGAAATGCTTCTTACGAAGCCACGCCTTTGTTGCCCGGGCAGTGTGTTTGAGATCATTGTCATGCTGAAAGACCCAGCCACGTTTCATCTTCAATGCCCTTGTTGATGAGAGGAGGTTTGCACTCAAAATCTCACGATACATGGCCCCATTCATTCTTTCATGCACACGGATCAGTCGTCCTGTTCCCTTTGCAGAGAAAAAGCCCTAAAGCATGATATTGCCACCCCCATGCTTCACAGTAGGTATGGTGTTCTTTGGTTGCAACTCAGCATTCTCTCTCCTCCAAACACAATGAGTTGTGTTTCTACCAAACAGTTCTACTTTGGTTTCATCTGACCATATGACATTTTCCCAATCCTCTTCAGGGTCATCCAAACGCTCTCTAGCAAACCTCAGACAGGCCCGGACATGTACTGGCTTAAGAAGAGGGACATGTCTGGCACTGCAGGATCTGAGTCCCTGGCGGCGTAGTGTGTTACTGATGGTAGCCTTTGTTACGTTGGTCCCAGCTCTCTGCAGGTCATTCACTAGGTCCCCCCGTGTGGTTCCGAGATTTTTGCTCACCGTTCTTGTGATCATTTTGACCCCACGGGGTGAGATCTTTTATGGAGCCCCAGATCCCGGGAGATTATCAGTGGTCTTGTATGTCTTCCATTTTCTTATTATTGCTCCCACAGTTGATTTCTTCACACCAAGCTGCTTGCCTATTGCAGATTCAGTCTTCCCAGCCTGGTGCAGGTCTACAAATGTGTTTCTGGTGTCCTTCAACAGCTCTTTGGTCTTCACTAGGGATGAGCTTCGAGTTCGACTCCAACTCATGTTCAACTCAAACATCGGCTGTTCGCCAGTTCTCCAAACAGCGAACAATTTGGGGTGTTCGTGGCAAATTCGAAAGCCGCGGAACACCCTTTAAAAGTCTATGGGAGAAATCAAAAGTGCTAATTTTAAAGGCTTATATGCATGGTATTGTCATAAAAAGTGTTTGGGGACCTGGGTCCTGCCCCAGGGGACATGGATCAATGCAAAAAAAGTTTTAAAAAACGGCAGTTTTTTCAGGAGCAGTGATTTAAATAATGCTTAAAGTGAAACAATAAAAGTGAAATATTCCTTTAAATTTCGTACCTGGGGGGTGTCTATAGTATGCCTGTAAAGGGGCGCAAGTTTCCCGTGTTTAGAACAGTCTGGCAGCAAAATTACATTTCAAAAGGAAAAAAAGTAATTTAAAACTACTAGCGGCTAATAATGAATTGCCGGTCCGACAATACACATTAAAAACGGCATGGGAATTCCCCACAGGGGAACCCGGAACCAAAATTTAAAAAAAAAAAAACACACGACGTGGGGGGGGGGGGGGTCCACCTAAATTCCATACCAGGCCCTTCAGGACTGGTATGGATATTAAGGGGAACCCCGCGCCAAAATTAAAAAAAAAAAAAAAAAAAGGCGTGGGGTCCCCCCAAAAATCCATACCATACCCTTATGCGAGCACGCAACTTGGCAGGGCGCAGGAAAAGAGGGGAGAACGAGAGAGAGGACACACACACACACACACACAGCCGTAAGTAACACACACCAGAATAAAAGAAGCCTCAGATGGGAGTTGCTGGTCAGACATCAAAGTCACATACTAGTTTCAGCAAAATAAGACCCCTTTCACATGGGCGTCATCCGTTCTGTCACTTTTTTGCTAAGAAATAAACTGATGAAAACAGATTCAGATTATATCAGTTAACATCAGTTTGCACATCTGTCTTCAGTTCATTTCACATCAGTTTATATCAGTTCAGTTCACATCAATCCGTTTTTGCATCCATCAATAGGCAGCTGAAAAAACGGGCAGATGGAACGGCCATGTAATAAGGGCCTAACTCACAGTAGAGGTGAACAGATTAATCATCACTGCTCTGGAATTGCTCTGTGGCCTGATGCTGAGAGAATGACAGCTTCCGTCAGAGGCTTCTCACACATGCACTGTGCTTTAAAACCATATCCCTTTAACTTTTTAGTAACACCAATGCTGGCATACGAAGTTCCTCTCAGAGGATCTGGGCCTTAGCGATGACCTTCTAAACATAGTTTAGTGAAGGAGTCACATCCTGCTCCCAGGAAATGTATTTATAGGAAGAGATATCCCACACAGCGCCAGAGAATTATCAGCCCCTTGACTTACAGTACTTCAATTATACTGTCCGAGGACACTTGTTTTCGGCCCTTGAATGGGTTGTGACAAGCTAAATACATACATTTATATTATAATTGTATCTCATAATGATGGTCAGTATAATGCCATGTAATGATGGTCAGTATAATGCCATGAAAAAAAGGGAATACATTGGAGTCATTGCAGAAAGTTTTTTTTTTAATTATTTTTTTTTTTTTTTAAATTACAAAAAAAGTGCAGTCTGTTTCAAAAAGAAGCACAGAATGAACATGGTGCATGAAACCCGATGCTGCTACAGCTTACGCGCCACTGGCTGCTCTCTACTTTACTCACCCATGACTGCAATGTATTTCTATATAATCCACTTCAGCTCAGTAATTGGTTTACATTGTTATAACTATTTAGGATTTCCCATAAAAAAAAGAGTAATATCCTTATTTAGTCATATCTAGTCTAATTCCGACTTTTTAGCCTGAGAGTCGGGGGTCAGAGGTCAACTGAACGAGTGACAGATGCTGCATAGTCAACTGCCTGACCTCACACCCAGTCTACAACTTCCTAAAAATGTTTAAAAATATTTAAAAATGACATAATAGCAGCATGGAAGGAAAGGAAAAAAAAATAAAAAATCCTGGACAGCTATTAAGAATTTTAGTCCTGGTGACTCCAACAAAATACCCCCCTGGAGTTCTAAAGGGATAGCAATTCTGTTAATAGCACCCTCAGGGAGATAAATGGATTATTGGAGGTCAACTCTAAGAATAATCTGATTTTGCCCAATACCGAGGTTTTAATTTTTTTTGCCTTACAACCCTTATATGCTCTGTGGTAACATCATTCCTAGTCATCATATGGTCAATGGCTGAGAGTGCTGACCAAAGTGTTCTGACAGTGGGGCCGTCCCTCTGTCAAAAACACAAAAAGAACAGCAGAATGAATTGCTGTACTAACATTGGAACATTAGTACATCGGTTCCAACCGCTGGGTTGAACGAAAAAAATAAAAATAAAAAATACTGGTGTGTACCAGGCATTAGACATCCAAATGTAGAATCAGGTGCCCGAGGCCATTTAAATAAATGCATGCCCAACCAGCCTCTAGTCAATGGAGACTTTGAGGTTGATTTACTAGAACTGGAGAGTGCAACGTCTGGTGCAGATGTGCATGGTAGCCAATCAGCTTCTAACGTTGCCTTGTTCAATTAAGCTTTGACAGAAAAAACCTGGAAGCTGATTGGTTTCTATGCAGAGCTGCGCCAAATTTTGTACTCTCCAGTTTTAGTAAAATCAACCACTTTGTGTCTACAGGTACCTTAGGACTTTCAAGACAAGGATTCGTGTTGTGGTCTGGTTTGCACACCCTTGGTCATCTACAGTTTGACCTGCCAAATATTGTACTGGCAATGCTGACATGGATTATTTGTATCCATAATTTTGAAGGTTGTCCTTTCCCACAATGAGTCAGTATACATAGTCACATAGTTAGTCAGGTTGAAAAAAAAAAAAAAAAAAAAAAAAAAAGACACAAGTCCATCCAGTTCAACCTTAAAGTATGTTTGAGTGGTGGGTGTGAGGAGGCCTTTTTTTACGATTACTCTTGGAGTGTGGGGTCATGCAGTGGCCTTGAGAAGCCTTTTTTCTTGTTTGTCTGTTGTTAGCCTATTAAAGTTGGCTGATGACACACAGATGACTTGTCCAAAGTCACATAGAGGGGGATAACTTTAAGGGAATCACTTATGAGAGTCACTTGTTTTATTGTTTGACCTTGTAAACTCCCAAGTCGCTCTGCAAAAAGTCCCAGAAGGCTAGAACTACAGGAGATGTTAGAGTTTGCAGCTCAACCATGCAGCTAAAATCACAAGTGCATAAAATAGAACCCACATTAGGGGGATTCATCCTCTTTGATTGTCCCGTTTATCATCATCACCAAGAGTGAAAGTGAAAGAAAATACATTTTGGAAATAATTTCCGGTTCCTATTGACGTCACTTCCGGTATCGTGGAACGCGCGTCGTGACCGGCGTTTCCTGTATTCACAACACCATGTTTTTATGCCCGATTTTATCTTGCTTCTTGTAAGTATCCATTTCTATGCGCAATAAATCCTTTTCATAGTGGTACTTCACTATTAGTCCATTCCTTTTCATTCTGGGTACCTGTTAGGGACCTTTCACACTGGGGCGGGGGCGGCGGTAAAGCGCCGCTATTATAAGCGCCGCTTTACCTTCGGTATTCGGCCACTAGCGGGGCGGTTTTACCCCCCCGCTAGCGGCCGAGAAAGGGTTAAATACCACCGCAAAGCGCCTCTGCAGAGGCGCTTTGCCGGCGGTATAGCCGCGCTGTCCCATTGATTTCAATGGGCAGGAGCGGTGAAGGAGCGGTATACACTACGCTCCTTCACCGATCCGAAGATGCTGCTAGCAGGACTTTTTTTCCCGTCCTGCTAGCGCACCGCTCCAGTGTGAAAGCCCTCGGGGCTTTCACACTGAAGGCAAAGCAGCGGCACTTTCGGGTCGGTTTGCAGGCGCTATTAGCGTAATGGCTCCTGCAAACCGCCTCAGTGTGAAAGGACCCTTATTCTGACTAAGTATATTTAACAAGGGACGTTTTGTCTGATGATCTGATGCCAAAGCTGTCATTCCTCGCCATTATTATTAAGCCTGAAGTGACCCCTAAACTGTAAGGCTGGGGGTCCAATTGATCCGGTGAGTGGGGACACAGGAGGGGGTGTTGTGGCACACCTTAAAAATTTTGGAGCAATTCAGTCACTTTATTTGGACTTTCACGTTTATTATCTATGTATTGTTTGCAATTTCACTTATACTGCGTTTGCTAGCGCTGTATTTTATATATTTGTATCTGTTCAAGTGATTAGCACCTTGTGTACAGCAGCTGCACTTGTGACTTTATTTTTCCATTTTATGTTATCTTGCACACCATTAGCGCAAATATATATGAGATAGATAGAGAAAATTATATATATATATATATATATATATATATTTATTATATTATATTATATTATATTATATATTTTTTTTTTTTAATAAAATATGGTGATAGTTTGGACCTTTTCTAATTGTAAAATCATAAAGTTAATTGCTTTGCCTTATCTTTGACTTTGGTTGTGACTTCAGAGGGTTTTGTAAATTCAATATTATATGTGTCACACTTTGTATTGTTATGATTGGTCAAAGTCACTTGCAAGTCAAACGACTTTGGTGCCGCTGAAGTCTGAACCAAGCCTTAATGTTAGAAGCATCAAAAATAACAAACGAATACAAATCTTCCGAAGGAACTTCAGAAAAAATGTATATCGATACAGAACGTCAAATATACGAAACAAATCCGAATATATAAAACAAATTCCGAAAACGAACCATTCTAGCATAATGAAAATTATGAAATTATTAACTTAAATTAATTTGAAACAACCTTTTTCATCGTGCCCATCTCTATGAATGAGGGATCGTTTTCCAACTCTAGTTGAATAATGATGGATATGGTGTATAGCTGTTCACAACATCATTTGAGATCAATGAAAACGATCGTATCTGTAGTTGACCAGTTGCTGATCTGTGTGTAGCCAGGACTAGCGAACGTGCCTTCCCACGGGAAGCATAGTCGCAGGGTGAACTCAGAGATGACTCGCAAAGGAGGAATTCGCTCTGCAAGATTTGATTGTATCCAGGTGCTGGTGTGTTCCCATTCCTCAATAATCACAAAAACGTGTGAAGTACTGTATGGAGCTCTACCATTTTCATGTCAAGCCAGCAGAAAACCGCACGCTGCCAGAAACGGGGAGGCAGCGGCCTGCAGGATTGAACATTTGGCAGCCGACTCTTTGGCTCAAACGTGCTTTATAGCTTCCAAATGTAAAACGAGAGAAGAGGCATTTGCATCATTGGATTCCACATGGGAAATCGGAAGCTCTAGTGAGAAGCCTTAGCTGGGGGGACATCCAGACCTCCTCTCCTTCTCATATTGGAGTATGAGCCATCTGCATGGAGAACACAGTCCTGTTCTTTGAGGACATGGCTGGTAGTTCCTCCTCTGTGGATTTTCCTTCCTTGCATAGCGAGGAGAACGCACTACAACCCCGACAGCAATAAGCGGCTCTCATTACAATATGATGGAAAGCCAAGCTAAATAACAGTCACCATTGTACACATGAGGGGGAAGGAGAGGCAGGAACCTGGATGGAGGTCTAAGTGAAGGTTATAAATGGGCCTGGATGGCTGGAGGGCTCAGAGGACACAGGACAGTGTGGGATGTGACAGCCACTTAACCTTCTAACTTCCATCTTCTCAATGCCTCCGGGTCCCTGAATTACAGCCATCTGCTAGTCGCTCACTTTCTCCGCAATCTCATCACTTCACTACAAAACACATGAAGGCCTTCGTCTTTACACTGCCTGAAATAAGAACAGTCTGTGTTGCCCTTAGCAATCAGTTCCCAGCAGTTATTATTCCGATATAAATAAAAAAAAAAAAATCCCTAAACAAGCCCTAAGCTACAAATAGCTTCAGGTGTGATTAAAACAATCCGTGTGAAGGTGAATCAAGTGTTTATAGACAGCTGCTATGCATCCATCACAAACCCATAATGTGTGAAAAAACTGTATAAAAATAGCAAAGAATGCAGCGCTGTGCAATAATAGCCTTAAATGATAAAAAAGTACTATTACAATAGCATCAATAATAAAAAATAAAAAATAAAAAAATAAAAAAATAAAAAAAAAGAGAATTGAATATAAAATATGGTGCAACAAAAATTAGTAAATCAAGCAAGTTCACGGTGAAAAAAATCCTTTCATCCTTGCAATACCATCAATACCAAGTATACAAAAAGAGAAATGAATATAAAATATGGTGCCATGAAAATTGGTTAATCAAGCAAGTTCACCTGAGACATTGGCTGGAGCTGCTGTGCTTGTCACTGGAACGATTGAGCTCAGGTAAGAAAAAGAATGCATTAAGGTTAAAAACCATGAGGGTTTACAAACCCTTTAAGTAGAGGAGGGGTAATCTTAAGCTTTATATTCTAAGGCAGGACAAAATAGAAAAGTTTGTATAAAAAAAGTCACTTAACCAGTAACTCACCACATCTCCTTATGTGGGGGCAGTTGCAGCTTGTTTCCTCTAGGCCAGGCATATGTGAATACAACAGCCAACAGAAACACCTACCTGGATGGAAGATCCCTGCAACCTTCTATCTCTAGGCCACCCGCTAACATCCCCATTGATCAAACACCCATAAGCCAAGAGAGAACAGGAAATGTGCTAGACATTTAAAATATCAACATGTGTCACCAGGTCCCCTAAGCCTGATTGACTAGGCCTTCAAACACCTATAACACATAATTCTACCTCTCTAGCACACCCTGCTGGTGCAAATTGGTAGAGAAAATACACTGTATTCTTAGAGATCCTGTTTAGGTACAAATAGGCCAATAACATCCCACTGCTGGCTACAGAA
Source organism: Aquarana catesbeiana (assembly GCF_042186555.1). Taxonomy (NCBI): domain Eukaryota; kingdom Metazoa; phylum Chordata; class Amphibia; order Anura; family Ranidae; genus Aquarana; species Aquarana catesbeiana. The sequence continues at coordinate 41,785,751 of NC_133328.1, forward strand.
TCACAAAAAAAAAAAAAAAAAAAAAAAAGAGAAGAAGAATTTGGCAAAAGCAAAATATACTACATTTTTATGTTGGCAACAGAGATTCTGCAGCATGTTGACCTACGAGGGAGTAATTTTGGTAAAGTGAAAGCTGCACCTCAGAGATTCTGCTGCTGGCAAGCAGATTTAGGTTAGTGTTACTTAAATCTTTAAGAGGAAAATCTCTTCCAACTGGAATTTTGGGTCAATTCTCTTCAACCCCTCGCAATTTCTGCAGTTTTGGACTACTGGGGGGGCATGAAGTTAACTTCCCAATTTGCCCATTTGTTCTGGGTCAGTGCTGAAACGATTGAATCACTAAGACAGCCAGGCAACTACTATCTCCACAAGAAGAGATCTACAATAGCAACCTGTATATGTACTCACTATAGGCTTCGTTTAAAAAAGGATTCGTTAGGCAGGTAAATATGAACTGTTGCATATTCTTATTCGGTTTACTGCTTTTGAACCAGCAGGTGGAGTTTCACTCCTTTTGAGGTTTTCTAGCCAATACGTTGTGCCTTTGATGTGAAAAAAAATAGTTTAAACTAGAAAAGGTACAATTTCTGGGGAAATTGTGAAAGTGTTCTTGCCTCTACAACTGGAGTGGGCGGAGTAACTGGGTGGGGTGGAGTGGCTTGAGTAACTGTGAAAAGTGTTAAAAAGCTTAATATTTTAAAAAGTATAAATAGTAGTAAAAAAGTTCCATCATTCGCTGAAAGAGCTGAACATTTTTTTCAAAAGTATTTTTTTTTTTCAAAAATGAATTTTTTTTAATCAAAAATGATTTTTTTTTTCTTCAAAAATGATTTTTTTTTTTCAAAAGTAATTTTTTTTTTTTTCAAAGGTAATTTTTTTTTTCAAAAATGAATTTTTTTATTTCAAAAATAATTTTTTTTTCGAAATTATTATTTTTTTTAAAGTAATTTTTTTTTCAAAAATAATTTTTTTTTTTCAAAAATATTTTTTTTTTTTTTCAAAAATTATTTTTTTACTTTTTTCAAAAATTTTTTTTTTTTTTTACATGGGGCGGCAGGGATAGCTGAACGTTTTGATATAAGATTTGTGTAGGTGGGCTTGAAAATGAGGGAGTGGCGGCAGTTTAGAAATCATGTTCTGATTTTTCAGCTTTTGTCATCTCCCACTCTAGTTTCCCCATTCATTCCTATGGGACCAATTTCGCCGCAAAAATGACGATATTTTGTGAACCATTCGGCGAAACGTTCCACAAAGTAATAGCACACCATTCGGGAACAATCCGCACGTTTCGGTATATTACTTGTCTATGTAGTGTAAAAACTGTGGGAGGAGTTAGGGTGGTAAATTTGGCTATAATAATAAGAATAATATATATGTGAGATAACAGTAAGTGGTCTTGCTATGCAAGAACACTTAATAACTCAGCAAGGCTAGGTTTACACTAGCCAATGCACTGAAACAGATCTGCATTAGATCACCTTTCAGAGGGCCTCGAAGCATCCACTGTCAGGTGTTCAAGAGGCGATCCTGAATGCCTTTTTTTTTTTTGTTGAATGGCAGTTTATAAGGCTAAAGTGCCGCAACCATGAGCCAAGCGTTTGACTTGAATGACAAGTTTGTCAGGCGGTGGTAAATTTTCCACAGTAACAGCATGTGAACAGCCTTCCCTGGTTGTATTTTATGTAGCACCCTCCTAATAAAGGATGATCAGTAAACTTGGCTTTTTTGCTCCTCTATAGACATTGGAGCAGCTAGTGATTTCTTTGGGATGTTCTAGATTTCAAAGGTTGCAGGTTTGATTGCTTCCCCACTGCATTCTGGAGGTTTCCTGAACATAGAAGCCTGGGGGAGTCAAATGGGTAGCTTGAATATTGTACTTTAGCCAATACCTGGGAAGGGGTGCCCAGTAGGTGGCTGGGAAGGAACATAAATAGTCTGGGGCCTGACATTAAAAATTTGAGCAGCAACTCCCTTTTTGAACAACTCTGTCCAGCATCCCAGGCCTCATTCACACCATGAGATGCATCAGAGCATGTGCTTTTTATTTTTAGCAATCCCAGGTGTCACATTTTAGGGCAGCCCATTCAAAAAAAAAAAAAAGTGTGGAATGTCATTAAAGGATAAAGTTCCTTTGGGAACATGTTAAATATTCCACCCAATTTTAGGGTGGAACATTTAACATGTTCCCAGTGGTGCAGACTCTGCTGTGCCCCTCCCTGTGACAGAAGTACGGGGAGAAGTTTCTCGTACTAGCTGTCTCTGTTTTAAAACAGTGTGGCCATGTTGGGCTCAGCCCACATGGCCATGGCATTCATACACACAGCTGTGTGTGAATGAACTACAAGTCCCGACATCCTTAGCGGCTGTCGGCTTGTAGTTCTCAATGAACTACCACGGCGCTGGTGCAATGTTTTACAGGCTCCTACTACAAAAGATTAAAAATAAATGCACATTTTTTTACCTGAAAAAAGATGTGCGTTTACTTTTTGTAGAAAGGTGAACTTATCCTATAAGGATTTTTCTGCAAAATGGCAGCATGCTATGACTAAAGCCTCGTACACACGGTACGATTGTTGGCCAACTGAACGTCTGATTTTTGTCAAAAGGGCGTGTGCCAGGATCTCGTCTTGCATATTAACATTACACAATTGTCGTGCCACAAACACGAACGTAGTGACGTACTACGTGGAATTTCAGCTCTTGAGTGTCACTCTTTGGGCCCCTTCTGCTAATTTCGTGTTTGGTGAGCATTGATCCGAGCATGCGTGTTTGCATTTTCGACTTTTGTTTGATGGATTTGTGTACTGACCATACGAAAATCTGTATGGTCAGTACACAATCAAACCGTTGTCCGCCGAAAATTTACATCCAGCATTTGTTGGCCGAAAGTTGGACAACAATTGTCAAAAGGAGCATACTAACGGTAAGATTTTAGGACAACAGTCTGGCAGACAATCCCCTGCCAACACCGTGTGTATGAGGCTTTAGGCTCACGCCGAAACGCGTCACTCGCTTGCTTTTTATTGCTCAAATGTAACCAATAAATTTTTCCATCAAGGACTTTGGAGTTGCTGACTCTTCTCGCTTATAAAATGGCAGAAGGTGTGGGAAAGTGAACAGTTTTGCACTTGTTCCTAAAGCGCACCTGGTGTGTATAAAGCCTCAGCCAAATGAGGCTCCTCTAACAAAGTAGTATTGTTTGATATATGTATCCCGACAGTGCTCTGGAAATCCTTTGTCATGTATCCAATGATTGTTGGTAAACAAGGATTGTAAACAAAGATTCATGGCACCCATGCACATTAGCAAAAAGGCAACATGTTTTTGTGCCATGCGGGAAAGTGCACAATTTTGCAGGTGTTCCCAAAGCGCACCTGGTGTGAACGAAACTTCAGCCAAAGTGAGGCTCCAACAAAGCAGCATTGTTTGATATACAATTTAATAGGAAAAAAAAAAAAATGTAAAAATAGGAAAAAATTATGGACTTTTTAGGCCCCAATATATTAAAAAAAACTGTTTTTATTAGTAACAAATGAACAAAATGTATTTAAAAACATATAAAGTACAGACTTATAAAAAGCTGTAGACAGCACATCTAACTCTATCCACTAGGCCCAAGTCAGTGCATGTATGACCACTGAGAAGTTCCCTTGGTAGAGTGGGAACAAAACAAAATTTTTAAAGATATAAGTGCCATCTAAACCATTCCATGTAGCGCTGGCTGTATGTTTAGGGTCGTTGTCCTGCTGGAAGGTGAACCTCCGCCCAAGGCTCAAGTCTTTTGCAGACTAACAGGTTTTCTTCTAAGATTGCCCTGTATTTGGCTCCATCCATCTTCCCATCAACTCTGACCAGCTTTCCTGTCCCTGCTGAAGAAAAGCATCCCCACAACATGATGCTGCCACCACCATGTTATATGGTGGGGATGGTGTGTTCAGGGTGATGTGCAGTGTTACATTTTTCACCACACATAGCGTTTTGCTTTTAGGCCAAAAAGTTAAATTTTGGTCTCATCTGACCAGAGCACCTTCTTCCACATGTTTGCTGTGTCCTCCACATGGCTTCTCACAAACTGCAAACAGGACTTCTTATAGCTTTATTTTAACAATGGCTTTCTTCTTTCCACTCTTCCATAAAGACCAGATTTGTGGAGTGCACGACTAATAGTTGTCTTGTGGACAGATTCTCCCACCTGAGCTGTGGATCTCTGCAGCTCCTCCAGAGTTGCCATGGGCCTCTTGGCTGCTTCTCCGATTAATGCTCAAATTGCCTGGCCTGTCAGTTTAGGTGGACGGTCAGGTCTTGGTGGTGGTGGTGGTGGTGGTGGGGGGGTTGTTTTTCAGGGCTTGGGCTTGGCCCCTTAGTTCCAGTGAAGGGAACTCTTAACCACTTCAGCCCCGGAAGGATTTACCCCCTTCCTGACCAGAGCACTTTTTACAATTTGGCACTGCGTCGCTTTAACTGCTAATTGCAATGCTGTACCCAAACGAAATTTGCGTCCTTTTCTTCCCACAAATAGAGCTTTCTTTTGATGGTATTTGATCACCTCTGCCGTTTTTATTTTTTGCGCTATACACGGAAAAAGACCGAAAATTTTGAAAAAAAATGATATTTTCTACTTTTTGTTCTAAAAAAAATCCAATAAACTCAATTTTAGTCATACATTTAGGCCAAAATGTATTTGGCCACATGTCTTTGGTAAAAAAAATGTCAATAAGTGTATATTTATTGGTTTGCGCAAAAGTTATAGCGCCTACAAACTAGGGTACATTTTCTGGAATTTACACAGTCTTTAATTTATGACTGCCTATGTCATTTCTTGAGGTGCTAAAATGACAGGGCAGTACAAAACCCCCACAAATGACCCCATTTTGGAAAGTAGACACCCCAAGGAAATTGCTGAGAGGCATGTTGAGCCCATTGAATATTCATTTTTTTTGTCCCAAGTGATTGAATAATGAAAAAAAAAAAAAAAAAAATTACAAAAAGTTGTCACTGAATGATATATTGCTCACACAGGCCATGGGCATATGTGGAATTGCACCCCAAAATACATTTAGCTGCTTCTCCTGAGTATGGGGATACCACATGTGTGGGACTTTTTGGGAGCCTAGCCGCATACGGGGCCCCGAAAACCAATCACTGCCTTCAGGATTTCTAAGGGCGTACATTTTTGATTTTACTCCTCACTACCTATCACAGTTTTGAAGGCCATAAAATGCCCAGATGGCACAAACCCCCCCCAAAATGACCCCATTTTGGAAAGTAGACACCCCAAGCTATTTGCTGAGAGGCATGTTGAGTCCATGGAATATTTTATATTTTGACACAAGTTGAGGGAAAGTGACAATTTATTTATTTATTTATTTTTTTTTGCACAAAGTTGTCACTAAATGATATATTGCTCACACAGGTCATGGGCATATGTGGAATTGCACCCCAAAATACATTCTGCTGCTTCTCTTGAGTACGGGGATACCACATGTGTGGGACTTTTTAGGAGCCCAGCCGCGTACGGGACCCCGAAAACCAATCACCGCCTTCAGGATTTCTAAGGGTGTACATTTTTGATTTCACTCTTCACTGCCTATCACAGTTTCGGAGGCCATGGAATGCCCAGGTGGCACAAACCCCCCCCAAATGACCCCATTTTGGAAAGTAGACACCCCAAGCTATTTGCTGAGAGGCATGGTGAGTATTTTGCAGCTCTCATTTGTTTTTGAAAATGAAGAAAAGACAAAAAAAAAAATTTTTTTTTCTTTTTTTAATTTTCAAAACTTTGTGACAAAAAGTGAGGTCTGCAAAATACTCACTATACCTCTCAGCAAATAGCTTGGGGTGTCTACTTTCCAAAATGGGGTCATTTGGGGGGGGTTTGTGCCACCTGGGCATTCCATGGCCTCCGAGACTGTGATAGGCAGTGAAGAGTGAAATCAAAAATTTACGCCCTTAGAAAGCCTGAAGGCGGTGCTTGGTTTTCGGGGTCCCATACGTGGCTAGGCTCCCAAAAAGTCTCACACATGTGGTATCCCCATACTCAGGAGAAGCAACAGAATGTATTTTGGGGTGTAATTTCACATATTCCCATGGCATGTTTGAGCAATATATAATTTAGTGACAACTTTGTGCAAAAAAATAAATAAATAAATAATAATTTGTCTCTTTCCCGCAACTTGTGTCACAATATAAAATATTCCATGGACTCGACATGCCTCTCAGCAAATAGCTTGGGGTGTCTACTTTCCAAAATGGGGTCATTTGGGGGGGTTTGAACTGTCCTGGCATTTTATGCACAACATTTAGAAGCTTATGTCACACATCACCCACTCTTCTAACCACTTGAAGACAAAGCCCTTTCTGACACTTTTTGATTACATGAAAAAATTTTTTTTTTTTGCAAGAAAATTACTTTGAACCCCCACACATTATATATTTTTTTAAAGCAAATGCCCTACAGATTAAAATGGTGGGTGTTTAATTTTTTTTTTTTTCACACAGTATTTGCGCAGCGATTTTTCAAACGCATTTTTTGGGGAAAAAACACACTTTTTTACATTTTAATGCACTAAAACACACTATATTGCCCAAATGTTTGATGAAATAAAAAAGATGATCTTAGGCCGAGTACATGGATACCAAACATGACATGCTTTACAATTGCGCACAAACGTGCAGTGACAACAAAATAAATACATTTTTAAAAGCCTTTAAAAGCCTTTACAGGTTACCACTTTAGATTTACAGAGGAGGTCTACTGCTAAAATTACTGCCCTCGATCTGACCGTCGCGGTGATACCTCACATGCATGGTGCAATTGCTGTTTACATTTGACGCCAGACCGACGCTTGCGTTCGCCTTAGCGCGAGAGCAGGGGGGACAGGGGTGCTTTTTTTTTTTTTTTTTCTTTATTATTTTTTTGCTTTTTTATCTTATTTTAAAACTGTTCCTTTCATTTTTTTTTTTTTTTAATCATTTTTATTGTTATCTCAGGGAATGTAAATATCCCCTATGATAGCAATAGGTAGTGACAGGTACTCTTTTTTGAAAAAATTGGGGTCTATTAGACCCTAGATTTCTCCTCTGCCCTCAAAGCATCTGACCACACCAAGTTCGGTATGATAAAATGCTTTCCCAATTTCCCAATGGCGCTATTTACATCCGGCGAAATCTAAGTCATAAAATGCTCGTAGCTTCCGGTTTCTTAGGCCATAGAGATGTTTGGAGCCACTCTGGTCTCTGATCAGCTCTATGGTCAGCTGGCTGAATCACCGGCTGCATTCTCAGGTTCCCTGTTGAGACAGGAGAGCCAGAGAAAAACACGGAAGACGGTGGGGGGGGGGGCATTCTCTCCCACTGCTTGTAAAAGCAGTCTAGAGGCTAATTAGCCGCTAGGATTGCTTTTACATGAAAGCCGACCGCTGGCTGAAAAGAATGATACCAAGATGATACCTAAACCTGCAAGCATCATTCTGGTATAACCACTCAAAGTCGTGAATGGTGTACCTGAAGACAAAAATATGGTTAACAATAAAGCACAGTAAACGGTAAAGTATAAAAAATTGCATACCTGAAAAGCAAACATGATAAAACATGATAACAATAAAACATTGCAGAATAGAATACAGTAAAAAAGAGCAGAACAATAGAGAGAATAGAGAGAGAGAGAGAACAATAAAACGACAACTATTATTTTTTATTTTATATTTTTGTTTGTGTTTTTTTTTTTTTTTTTTTTTTACACTTTTTTTGTAACTGTAACTTTTATAACTGTAACCGGTTCCAGGTTCGGGTCTCTCAAAATGCGATGGCATCTTGGGAGACCCTGTGAAAGTGTGTCCTAGTCTGTGCAATGCTGTACCCTACGCTAATACTCAACTAGTGAATGGTAGCGTTCAAAACATTCACCAATGCAAAGACCAGGATTGTCAGGACAGGAGGGACAATAATAGCGGGTGTCACGCCTATATCCGCGCTTGCTGCAGACACAACATCTTTTTTGGGGGGGTTCGTTGGGTAGGGGTACTCGGGAGGACATAAAAATGCCTCTCATGCAGCCGACTGCATTTGGTTGGGGATGTGAATGGGGGAAGTATGGGCGCTGCAGAAGTGGTGGGTTCCCAATTAGGATTGGCGAATGCAGCAGGAAGGGCACTATGGGCACGACGGGCCTGTGTTTGTCTTCTTGGTGGCAGCGGGACACTACTTGTGCTTGCCACCTCACCAGCTTGAACTGCACTTATGGGACTCGCCACGTCACCAAGTGTTACTGCAGTGCTGGTTTGACTACGACCGGGGTGTACTAGGCCGCTGGCGCTTGCCAGTTCACCAAAACGCTACCAAAAAAACTTAACGATCGCAGGGATCAGGCCTGACTCTGCGAACGCTGCAGTTATGCATTTAGTGTTTTGTAAGTGACAGCGATCGATCGATACTGCACTTGGGTGGGCTGGGCTGGGCCGGGCGGAGGGGCAAAACGCAGGTGCTAGCAGGTATCTGGGCTGATCCCGCTAACACTGCGTTTTTGGGAACCATAAACTGCTGGGGACGCCAGTATAGATCTGATCGGATCAGATATTGATGCGTTCAGATACTATACCACTAAGGGAGCTGTACGGTGCGTGCGTGGGTGTTAGCGGTACTGGCACTAACCTGACGCTGCCTGGGGCTGGTGCTTGCCATTTCACCAAAATGCTACCAAAAAAACTGTTAGCGATCGCAGGGATCAGGCCTGACTCTGCGAACGCTGCAGTTATGCGTTTAGTGTTTTGTAAGTGACAGTGATCGATCGATACTGCACTTGGGTGGGCTGGGCCGGGCGGAGGGGCAAAACGCAGGTGCTAGCAGGTATCTGGGCTGATCCCGCTAACACTGTGTTTTTGGGAACCCTAAACTGCTGGGGACGCTAGTATAGATCTGATCGGATCAGATATTGATCTGTACAGATACTATACCACTAAGGGAGGCGTATGCTGCGTGCGTGGGTGTTAGCGGTACTGGCGCTAATCTGACGCTGCCTGGGGCGACGCATATCACCGCCGGGCGATCAGGGGGCTAAATCTTTATTCGGTAATAAACGGCGGGTGCCCTGACACTATAAAAAATAAACAAACTAACCAGCGTCACCCGTAACACTTATACGGTGATCAGTGGTGAAAGGGTTAACTAGGGGGCAATCAAGGGGTTAAAACATTTATTCGGTAGTATATGGGGGTCCCTGTCGCTATAAAACGCTGACGGCGAACCTAAATATTTACGTCCCTAACTAGCGTCACCAGCGACACTAATACAGCGATCAGAAAAATGATCGCTTAGCGACACTGGTGACAGGGGGTGATCAAGGGGTTAAAACTTTATTAGGGGGGGTTAGGGGGGTACCCTAGACCTACAGGGGGCCTAACACTCACTGCCCTACCACTTCTAACTGTCACAAACTGACACCAATACAGTAATCAGAAAAAAAAAAAAAAAAACCTGCTTGGTGTCAGTTTGTGACGGGGGGGGGGGGGGGGGGTGAATCGGGGTGTTTAGTGTGCCTGGCATGTTCTACTGTGTGTAGTGTGTTGGTGCACTTACATTTCAGTCTTCTCTCCTCGGCCCGGAACGGAAAATACCGAGCCGAGGAGAGATGACATCATTTCCTCTGCCTCTGTGTACAATACAGAGGCAGGGAAATGATCCCATTGGCTGAGAGCGATCGCGAGGGGGGGGGGGGGCCACGAATGGATGGCCTCCCCCTCACCTCCGATCGCCGGGGGAGATTTGCTGACCGCCGCAGGCACCGGGGGGGGGTCCGATCGGACCCCCCACCCGCGGGCAGGCAAGGACGTACCTGTAAGTCCTTTTGCCTGCCCGTGCCATTCTGCCGACGTATATAGTCGTGCGGCGGTCGGCAAGTGGTTAAGGAGTCAGCATACCAAGACATTTTGGACAATTTCATGCTCCCAACTTTGTGGGAACAGTTTGGGGATGGCCCCTTCCAGTTCCAACATGACTGTGCACCAGTGCACAAAGCAAGGTCCATACAGACGTGGATGAGCGAGTTTGGGGTGGAGGAACTTGACTGGCCTGCACAGAGTCCTGACCTCAACCTGATAGAACACCTTTCGGATGAATTAGAAGGGAGACTGTGAGCCAGGCCTTCGTGCCCAACATCAGAGCCTGACCTCACAAATGCGCTTCTGGAAGAATGGTCAAACATTCCCATAGACACACTTCTAAACCTTGAGGACAGCCTTCCTAGAAGAGTTGAAGTTGTTATAGCTGCAAAGGGTGGGCCAACTCAATATTCAACCCTATGGACTAAGACGCCAATAAAGTTCAGTGTGTAAAAGCAGGCGTCCCAATACTTTTGGTAATATAGCGTACGTAGCCCAATAGTGCTCTGGAAATCCTTGGTCATATAGGAAATGATTGTTTGTAAACAAAGATTGTGCATAATAATAATAATAATAATAATAATAATAATAATAATAATAAATAAAAAAATAAAAAGATGAACAGCTTAGAAAAAAACAAAAAAAAACAAACAAAACAAAACTGTTACAGGGAGTTTCAGAAAAAAAAAAAAAACTGCTGGATTAAAGTGAGTTACAGACTGCACCATAAATGTCATTTTTTATTTTGCGCATGGTCCTCTTTTAAATTCCCCCCCATTTGTACTCGAGACTCTGAGACCAACAGCTGACAGTCACTTGAGAAAACCCAGCACTAAAGGGTTAACCCCAGCCGTATCTTGTTGCAAGTGAAAGTGCTCGCCTGTACGCGGCACCAGCTGGCGTTTAATGCCCCTTTTTATAATGGAATCGATCCCTGGCTGTACATTTGTAAGGATAACCGCAGCGCTGCACTCCATTAAAAAAATATATATTTTTTCATGATGGCAGATTAGGAATAAGTGTGAGGAATTTCATCTTCATCAGCTGTGACGTTGCCGCTTTAAAATCATGGCTTGGCGTAAACATTTTATCCGCTCCGCTGAAATCTGAGAAAGAGCCGCGTTTCTCCTACCAACACAATTGTGCAGCTAATGTGTTCTAATGAAAGCACTTAGACAAAAGCATGTTTATGTCCCATCCAAGCTCTACATCTGTATCCGCCGGGAGACGCAGCCTTGTGAAATGATGAGTCGGCATGTTTCTGCGGCCAGCTAAGGTGTTTTGGCACAGCCTGTGGATGGGACAGTCCCTGTCTGCTATCAACTGACAATCAACTCTGTGCTCACTAAACCATTGCTACACTGGACTTAAAGGGGAACTCAGGAATAATCTTTATTGCCAACTTACATTAGGCCAGCTTGGCACGATGTAACTATTAGAGGTGCACCGAATCAAAAACTTTGGTGCCAAAACCGAAAATGCAGGATGCACTTGGCCGAACATGACAGTTTTTAAAAAAAATACATACAATATATTTTTTATACAGTGGGGAAAAAAAAAAAAAAAAAAAGTATTTGATCCCCTGCTGATTTTGTAAATTTGCCCATTGACAAATGATCAGTCTATAATTTTAATGGTAGGTTTATTTTACCAGTGAAAGACAGAACAAAAGAAAACAAAATTATCCAGAAAAACGCATTTAAAAAAAAAAAAAAAAAAAAAAAAAAGTTATAAAATTGATTTGCATTTTGATGAGTGAAATAAGTATTTGATCCCCTATAAATCAGCAAGATTTTTGGCTCCCAGGTGTTTTCTATACAGGTAACGAGCTGAGATTAGGAGCACTCTTAAAAGCGGTGTTCCAGCCATAATTTTTTTTACGATCCTAACATTAGTACAACCTACAAATAACCTACAGCAATAGTTCCCGATCGATTTAGTAGTAATAAAAAAAAAGTACTTACTATCTTCTCCCTGATGTTGTGGTGGTTTCCATCTTAATTAAGGGCATGTGAAGCCCATTAGATATCGGTTCCTGGTTTTCCTGAGAGAGGTGCATGCTGGATAACGAGCATGCACCACTCAATTTCGCGCATGCGCTGTTAAATGACAGTCATAGCGCCGATTGTTTGTATAGTTGCCATAACAACGGGCGGCAATGGAGGGAGGTCCCGCTCCGTTGCTATGACAACTTAGATAACAAAATTCTGCAGATCCGCCGAGTCATTTCCTGTCAGGAATTAACGCGATTTTAGAGCACAGTAATGTGTCCACAGAATCCTGGGAAATGTGTCATCATTTCCCAGGAGCACAGGCGAACGAGGAAGTGAACTAGCAGCTCCGCAGAATAGGAAGAGGCAGATTAGGAAGACAGCCTAGCAACAGGGTTTTCTGGTAAGTAAATTTTTTTTTTTCAAATTTTTTATATATATTTAAAGAAGACTGCTAATGTGATTTATTTTTTATTTTTTTATTTTTTAGGGTGGACCTCCACTTTAAAGGGAGTGCTCCTAATCTCAGCTTGTTACCTGTATAAAAGACACCTATCCATAGAAGCAATCAGATTCCAATCTCTCCACCATGGCCAAGACCAAAGAGCTGTCCACGGATGTCAGGGACAAGATTGTAGACCTACACAAGGCTAGGATGGCCTACAAGAGGGTGACAACAGTTGTGATTGTTTGCAAATGGAAGAAACCCAAAATAACTGTCAATCTCCCTCAGTCTGGGGCTCCATGCAAGATCTTGCCTCGTAGAGTTTCAATGATCACGAGAATGGTGAGGAATCAGCCCAGAACTACATGGGACAATCTTGTCAATCATCTGAAGGCAGCTGGGACCATTGTCACCAAGAAAACAATTGGTAACACACAACGTTGTGAAGGACTGAAATCTTGCAGCGCCCGCAAGGTCCCCCTGCTCAAGAAAGCACATGTACAGGCCTGTCTGAAGTTTGCTAATGAACATCTGAATGATTCAGAGGTGAACTGGATGAAAAGTGTTGTGGGCAGATGAGACCAAAATCAAGCTCTTTGGCATCAACTCAACTCGCCGTGTTTGGAGGTGGAGGAATGCTGCCTATGACCCCAAGAACACCATCCCCACCGTCAAACATGGAGGTGGAAACATTATGCTTTGGGGGGTGTTTTTCTGCTATGGGGACAGGACAACTTCACCGCATCAAAGGGACGATGGATGGGGCCATGTACCGTCAAATCTTGGGGGAGCCAGGGCATTGAAAATGGTTTGTGGATGGGTATTCCAGCATGACAATGGCCCAAAACACACAGCCAGGACAACAAAGGAGTGGCTCAAGAAGAAGCCCATTAAGGTCCCGGAGTGGCCTAGCCAGTCTCTAGACCTTAATCCCATAGAAAATATGTGGAGGGAGCTTAAGGTTCGAGTTACCAAAATGTCAGAATCAAAACCTTAATGACTTGGAGAGGATCTGCAAAGAGGAGTGGGGCAAAATCCCTCCTAATGTGTGCAAACCTGGTGGCCAACTACAAGAAATGTCTGACTTCTGTGATTGCCAACAAGGGTTTTTGCCATCAAGTACTAAGTCATGTTTTGCAAAGGGGTCAAATATTTATTTCACTCATTAAAATGCAAAATCAATTTATAACTTTTTTGAAATAAGTGTTTCTAGATATTTTTGTTGTTATTCTGTCCCTCACTGGTAAAATAAACCTACCATTAAAATTATAGACTGATCATTTCTTTGTCAGTGGGGCAAACGTACAACATCAGCAGGGGATCAATACTCCCCCCCCCCCCCCCCTCACTGTATGGAATTGTATTACATTCGACTTTTTAAATAATATTAAAAACACACCATAGGCAAGGTAAAATTGCGGCAAAAATCACATGAGCAAAATGACGATAACACCATTTTTCTGCTGATATGTTTCGGAGGCTGAAATTTCAGTGCATCTCCAGTAATTATCCATATCTGGTATCTGGAGGGCCACTGGGGAAGCTGAAAACTACTGTAGTAGCCTGCACTACATATGATAGCGGTTACCCTCTATATCCTGCTTTTGCAGCTTCCCTTCTGCACACAGACCACAGGGGGCGCTCGCTCAGCCCCTCTACCATTCACAGAACACCTTGTTTTTGGCCAGGCAGCAGGCCAGGTGAGTAAAGGATGGAAGGGGTGAGGGTGGGCTCCCAAGCTCAGTTAAATGTACTCTATGAGCTGTTGCTTCACCACCAACATATGAGGACACTGCGGCCAGGGCAGCTTCCCCTCCTGCCCCCCCCCCCCCCCATTTCCGGCCCCGGACACAACGTGAAAGGAAATCTCCCTAATGGAACAAAAAATAAACTGACAGGGGTTTCAACCAACCACACGAAAAATGGTACACGCAGTACTAAACAATACAGGCAATTCTCCAAAACTTCCCCACAGATCTTCCTACACACAGCCCACCATAGCCAATACGGTCCGACGCTCCTTCTGCGCCAGACACGCTTATATAATTGTGCAGTCTTCTCACAAGGCAATGCAGTGAAGCAATCGCTCTCGGCTTGCTTGAGTGAGCCAGTTTATCGGAGGAAAGTCACAGGGGAGGACCGTAAGCAGTCCGTTTCCTGAACAGAGGATCTGCAAACCCCCGGGAATGCCATATGCAGGGCAAATTAGGGGAAAGTGAGATGGAATGATGCGTAAATCTCCATTTATCTCTGTCGAAGTCTATCTATCTAGGAATGAATTGGATGGGGACAGGGATACCTTCAGTGGTTTAAACGCTACCCATGTTTTATGGTCATATCAATTTGTTTCTCTGGACAGCAAGAAGGAAATTTCTGTTCCAATTCAGACATTGACACCAATATACCAGTATGACAGTGACCCTTCACCCGGGAGCACCCATCAACCTGCATTCTATAGACCCTGTAGTAGGATATGTACATACATACATACATAATGTATCTCACAAAAGTGAGTACACCCCTGACATTTTTGTAAATATTTTATTATATCTTTTCATGTGACAACACTAAAGAAATGACACTTTGCTACAATGTAAAAGTAGTGAGTGAACAGCTTATATAACAGTGTAAATTTGCTGTCCCCTCAAAATAACTCAACTCGCAGCCATTAATGTCTAAACCGCTAGCCACAAAAGTGAGTACACCCCTAAGTGAAAATGTCCAAATTGGGCCCGATGCCATTTTCCCTCTCCGGTGTCATGTGACTCGTTAGTGTTACAAGGTCTCAGGTGTGAATGGGGAGCAGGTGTGTTAAATTTGGCGTTATCGCTCTCACTCCCATACTGGTCACTGGAAGTTCAACATGGTACCTCATTGCAAAGAACTCTGAG
Source organism: Aquarana catesbeiana (assembly GCF_042186555.1). Taxonomy (NCBI): domain Eukaryota; kingdom Metazoa; phylum Chordata; class Amphibia; order Anura; family Ranidae; genus Aquarana; species Aquarana catesbeiana. Next base: position 41,800,953 of record NC_133328.1, read on the forward strand.
GATTTGAAAAAAAAAAAAAAAGAATTGTAGCTCTACATAAAGATGGCCTAGGCTATAAGAAGATTGCAAAGACCCTGAAACTGAGTTGAAGTACAGTGGCCAAGACCATACAGCGGTTTAACAGGACAGGTTCCACTCAGAACAGGAGTCGCCATGGTCGACCAAATGAGTTGAGTGCACATGCTCAGCGTCATATCCAGAGGTTGTCTTTGGGAAACAGACGTATGAGTGCTGCCAGCATTGCTGCAGAGGTTGAAGAGGTGGGGGGGGGGGGTTCAGCCTGTCAGTGCTCAGGCCATACACTGCATCAAATTGGTCTGCATGGCTGTCGTCCCAGAAGGAAGCCTCTTCTAAAGATGATGCACAAGAAAGCCCGCAACAAACAAAGCCCGCAAACAGACAAGCAGACTAAGGACATGGATTACTGGAACCCTGTCCTGTGACCTGATGAGACCAAGATAAACTTATTTGGTTCAGATGGTGTCAAGCGTGTGTGGCGGCAACCAGGTGAGGAGTACAAAGACAAGTGTGTCTTGCCTACAGTCAAGCATGGTGGTGGGAGTGTCATGGTCTGGGGCTGCATGAGTGCTGCCAGCACTGAGGAGCTACAGTTCATTGAGGGAACCATGAATGCCAACATGTACTGTGACATACTGAAGCAGAGCATGATCCCCTCCCTTCGGAGACTGGGCCGCAGGCAGTATTCCAACAGAACGACCCAAACACACCTCCAAGACAACCACTGCCTTGCTAAGAAGCTGAGGGTAAAGGTGATGGACTGGCCAAGCATGTCTCCAGACCTAAACCCTATTGAGCATCTGTGGGGCATCCTCAAATGGAAAGTGGAGGAGAGCAAGGTCTCTAACATCCACCAGCTCCGTGATGTCGTCAAGGAGGAGTGGAAAAGGACTTCAGTGGCAACCTGTGAAGCTCAGGTGAACTCCATGCCCAAGAAGGTTAAGGCAGTGCTGGAAAATAATGGTGGCCCTGCAAATAATTGACACTTTGGGCCCAATGTGACATTTTCACTTAGCGGTGTACTCACTTTTGTTGCCAGCGGTTTAGACATTAATGGCTGTGTGTTGAGTTATTTTGAGGGGACAGCAAATTTACACTGTTATACAAGCTGTACACTCACTACCTTACATTGTAGCAAAGTGTCATTTCTTCAGTGTTGTCACATGAAAAGATATAATATTTATAAAAATGTGAGAGGTGTACTCACTTTTGTGAGATACTGTAAATACATACACAAAAGTATTGGGACGCCTGACCTTACAAGCACATGAACTTTAATCAAAATAAAAGTGTGTTGCGCTACAGTGATTGATATTAAAAATACTGAAAAAAAGTTATAAATAAACAAACAGTCCAGAAAAATCTGTCTCTCAAATGGACCATAATGGTCAAACTCCATTATTCAACTGTGAATAAGGTTATCCAATCCCTTCATCGAGTGAACACGCCACCACCACAATAGGTCGGACTCATGCCCTGGAAGAAGTCCCTTTGGTCGACGAAACCGGTCAGGCTGAGCTGTATGTTCCTGTTATTGCGCATTTTATATGTTTGGATGTTCTGTGGCGGCTGCCTCTTCTACCATGCAATGCGGTTTTTTGGATATGTGTAAGTGCAATACTTTATATTAAATGCAACCCTTAAGAGGTTTTACGTTTTATTTGGATCTGACTACATGGTCATTTGGGTGGAGTCCCATGGATGCTCTGGAGCGGTTCCTGACATTGTTTCTTTGTATATCCTCTGCTGATGACCCCTACAGGAATATATTCATCAAGCTTGTTGGACCTTTCCTAATAAAGGGTCCAGGCTTTCTGGTAAGAGTCCAACTTATTGTGGTGGTGGGGTGTTCACTTGATGAAGGGATTGGATAACCTTATCCACAGTTGAATAATGGAGTTTGCCTTTTGATCATTATTATTATACAGGATTTATATAGAGCCAACAGTTTGCGCAGCGCTTTACAACAAGGGGCAGACAGTACACTTACAATACAAATCAATACAGGAGGGATCAGAGGGCCCTGCTCGTTAGAGCTTACAATCTAGAAGGGAGGGTCAAGTGGAGACAAAAAGGTAATAACTGTGGGGGATGAGCTGATGGAAAAAAAAAAAAAAAAAAAAAAAATGAAAGTACAGTTGTTAGGTGTGGGTAGGATAGGCTTCTCTGAAGAGAAATTTGAGAGACAGATTTTTCTGGACTGTTTACTTATAATTTATTTCAGTGTTTTTATTAACAATCACTGTAGCGCAACACACCTAAATTCTATATCTATATATATATATATATATATATATATATATATATATATATATATATATATATATATATCTTATATGACAGAGACAGAAAACATGGAGCTGCTCGGCTGCCCCTATAGCAAGCGGCTTGCTGTGGGGGCACTCAACAGGAGGGAGGGGCCAGGAGCAGCGAAAAGGGACCCAAAAAGAGGAGGATCCGTGCTGCTCTGTGCAAAACCAACTGCACAGAAAAGAGAAGTATGAATTTTTTTTCTCTAAAATTATTATAATTATATATATATATATATATATATATATATATATATATATATATATATATATATATATATATATATATATATATATATATATATATATATATATATATATATATATATATATATATATATATATATAATTTTAGAGAAAATATATATTAGAAAGACTTTACAATCACTTTAATTTCAGTAATTCACTTCAAAAAGTGAAACTCAATATATAGATTTTACACAGAGTGATACATTTTAAGCACTTCTTTCTTTTACATTTGATGATTATGGCCTACAGCTAGTGAAAACCCAAAATTCAGTCTCTCAGAATATTTGATTACTACATAAGACCAATAAAAAAATAAAAATAAAAAAGGATTTTTAATACAGAAAAGTTGGCTTACTAAAAAACATGTCCATGTAAGGTATAGTATGCACTCAATACTTGGTCGGGGGCTCCTTTTTCATGAATTACTGCATTAATGTGGCGTGGTATGGAGGCAATCAGCCTGTAGCACTGCTAAGGTGTTATGGAAGTCCAGGTTGCATTGATAGCAGCTTTTAGCTCATATGCATTGTTGGGTCTGATGTCTTACATTTTCCTCTTGAATTACCCCACAGATTCTCTATGGGGGTTTAGATCAGGTGAGTTTGGTGGCCAATCAAGCACAGTGATACCATGATCAATAAAACCAGGTATTGGTACTTTTGGCAGTGTGGGAGGGGTGCCAAGTCCTGCTGGAAAATGAAATCAGCATCTGCATAAAGCGAATCAGCAGAGGGAAGCATGAAGTGCTCTAGAATTTCCTGATAGAGGGCTGCGCTGACTTTGGACTTGATAAAACACAGTGGACCAACACCAGCAGATGACATGGCTCCCCAAATCATCACTGAGTAGAAACTACACACTGGACCTCATGCAAACTTTGATTGTTGCAACTTGGATTGACCCTCCACTCTTCCTCCAGACACTGGGTGTCACGGTATTACTTACAGTGAGCCCACAGGCGAGCAGGTGACATGGGATCCCCCAGGGCGTGGAGTCTAAGGGCCAGCCGGTATGGTGCCAGGGACCCCCTCACCAGGGTTTTTGGGCTTAGCTGTGTGCTGACCCCAGGTCACGACCTCCGGGTTCGCCCTGCTCGCTAGGGAAGTACCAGAAGACACTGTCAGACAAGGATGGATGGATGGCTGGATGAAGCAAAGGAGAGCCTGATAGCGAGCCAAAGTCAGGGCAGGCTGCAGACAACGTAATCAGAACAAGCTGAGTCGGTACAAAAGAGATCAGTTCACGAGAGGTCGGGTTAAGGCAGGTTACACGAAGGGAGCTCAGAAACAAAATGTTGCTTAAGCGACCAGAACTAGCCTGTGAGGGATTTAAATAGAGAAGCACATCAGGGGCTGGACAGGAAGGAATCATATATTAAGCAACAGGTGAGGCCAGCGACACCCATAGCTGCAGAGTGCAGCAGAGCTGAACACAAGCTAGTGGAACAGGTGCCAGCCGGCCTACAGCAGTAAAAGGTGAGACACAGATCAGCTCCGCAGCTGATCTGTGACACTGGGACCTCGATTTCCAAATGAAATGCAAACTTTACTTTCATCCAAAAAAAAACACTTTGGACCTCTGAGCAACAACCCAGTTCCTTTTTTTTTTTTTTTTTTTTTTTTTTTATAAACGAAAACACCCAACACTTGTGGGTTTAACTAATTTTTTATTTTTGTATAATTCTCCTTTAAGGGGGTGTGTCCTATGCCTACTTGTGCTAGGTGATAGGTGCCCCTCGTTCTCATCTCAAAAAGTTGGGAGTATGGAATACCACTCGTAAAGTGGACCCTGCCTATTTAGAAGTGGGGATCTGGGCAGGAAAACATGTAAAGTGGATGTAATTTGAGCATGCTCATCCTATCCTGGGGGCTTGTTCACACCACATACAGTGGGAATGCGTTTGGTCGCTATTCCAGCGCAGTGCCAATGCAAGATAAGGCAAAATGTCTGTTTCCTACCTGGCCAATTGACACCACTATGAACCCATACAAAAACAAAGGGTGCCGCTCAAGGCTCCAACAGGTCCTTGTCTGCTGTGAGCCGCTGATAGTGCAGACAGGGAAAGAGCTCATTCAAGCTCCACACACATAAATGACAAGGAAAGGGAAAATCCCAAAAGCCGCACATCACATAAAACCCCTGTGTGTAAAGAGTGGAAACAGCCTCAGCCAAACTCAGTCCAGGTCAGACCTCTAACGCGTTTCGCCCCATCCCATTGCTAACGGCTGAGGCTGTTACTACCCTTTACACACAGGGGTTTTGTGCGATGTGTGGCTTTCAGAATTTTCCTCCAATTGACACAACAGCATTGCTGTGGCTTGTGCTCACAGAAAAGTAGTATGGCAGGGCATATTCTTTTCCAGCGCAGCAGGAGTCAATCCATCACCTCACACTGCCCAGCAGCCAGCAGAACTTAATAGAATGCGTGACAATTAAAAAGTGAACACCGCGATGCGCCGCAGACAGCATTGAAACGCAGTGGCTGGTGTGAATAGACCCAGTGTGGGAGGACAGAATGTGGACCACATACAGGGAGAGAGAGATCCGGGACCATAATGTTATTAAAGCGGAACTTCAATCAAAAGGGGGAAGTTCCGCGTTTCTGTCACCGCCCTCCCCCCCCCCCCCGTATCACTTTTGGAAACACCGCATTTGAGGGGGGAGCTGGTACCTGGTTTTAACAGTCAGACAATCGGAGTGGAAATTGTCCCCCCCCCCCCCCATCCATGCCCTTCAGAGGTTCCAGAAGACTGCTGGACCATTCACAAAGCACAGCATGGCTCCCACATAGGTTGAAGGGGTTCTCACTGTGTTGGCAAAGGCTACAAGTGGCCGTGCCAGGGGTGCATGGTGACAACACAGAAGCACAATTTGGAGACAGTTGTCCCCTTCTAACAGGAGACATTTGAACAAGGACCTTCATTGCAAGACCATCACGTCTCATTTAAAATCAAAGCTGCAGATTTAATAATAACGACTAAAGTCTGCTGAATATGATATTACACACTTTTGTTGAGTAGTAGAGATAAATATGCCCATTTGATAACAGAGGTCTCTGCCAGGCAAGCTCTCAGACTAGGAGGTTCATGAGAAACCCTCGCTCTCCCATGCTGCTACAAGGAGTCACTGTAGAAATCCATCCCTGCGATGCCAAGTACAGATGGATGAATGTAATGATTTAAGGGGACACTCCATCTTTTTGACAAGTTTGCTTAGCAAAAAAAAAAAAGTCTGTCTTGTGAACAGCATTTTTTACTCTTGTTCCCGTTTGTTTGAACAGCTTTTGGCGTATACATTGTGCCCAACAGGAAGCGTCAACATTTGGCTGTTTGTTTGCCATGCGGAATATTAGACACACAAAATTCAGTGTGCGTGCAAACTTTTCATTCCTGGCCATAAACACCCCAGGCCCATTCCCACCGCATGCAGCCACATAAGGAATAATAACCAATTAGCAGTTAAAAATTTGTATATTTTTGAAAGAAAAAAAAAAATAACTTTACTACGGCATGAGTTACTGTTTCCTTCATGGTCTTTAAATATCAAATGTTGTGACCAAGGCAGAGTACCGGTCATCAACCACATTGACCAGGCCTTTTCTGGCACTTTGTTTACATGGTGGGTTTTGCAATTTTATGTCACACAGTGTTTGCGCAGCGGTTTTTCAAACGCACATTTTTTTGGAGAAAATACACTTTTTGGAATTTTAATGCACAAAAACACAATGAAATGCCTGATTTTTTTGGTAAGATATAAAAAGATGAGTAAATAGATATCAAACATGTCACACTTTAATTTTACACACGCTCGAGGAATGGAGCCAAACGACGATACTTAAAAATCTCCACAGGCGGCACTTAAAAAGCCTTTACAGGTGGAGGTGATTGATAGAATTATTGCTCTCACTCTGACATTTGCGACAATACCTTCACATGTGTCATGCGAATGCCGTTTACGTATGCATGCGGGACCAAACATCCCTTATGACAGCAATAGGCAAGAACGGGTACTCTTTATGGAGAGATCTGGAATGGTCTCCCCTGCCCTTAAAAGCATCTAATCACACCAAGATCGGTGTGTCAACTGCTTTAAAGATTTAAAAATGGTGCGGTTTACACCCGGAAGCAACAAGTACTGTCATCACTTTCGGTCCTCCAATGGCAAGCCGGTGGAACCTCCAGCTTTAGTTCTGGGTTCTTCTGTGGGACGGAGATCCCTGAGAGCCACCGCCTGGCGGCTTGGATGGCTTTTACATAAAAGCCATTTGCCTCCTGTAAAAAAAAAACAATACCAGGATGAGGCCTGTAGCTACCTGAAGACGTAAATATATGTATTTAAGTGGTTAAATAAATGTTATGACCAAGGCAGAGTACCCGTCACTAACGAAAGCTGAACTCCGGCCTTCCCTTCAGTCTTGCACAGCTGTACAGGCCCCTCTTCTGGACTGAAATTACTTACTCTGATCTCACTGCACACTGTGAGCATTAGAAACTGCAGGCAGTCAGACAGGGGCCACTTCATTTCCTGGCTGGAGGACATCCATCATCATCTAGCTCAGTGGTTGTCAATGTATGAGCTATAGGGGACCTCAACTGTGGCCCCTCACATCACCAAAGGGCCGCACATCAATATCTGTAATGCTTGAGAAGGCAGTCAGAAACGGCAGACCTAATAGAGGAAATGAGGGTCACAGAGTGTGGCCACACTATGTATTTGGCTGGGAATATGCTGCAGAAGACAATCTAAACCTGGGAACATGTTACATGAAACTAGTAAAGATCAATGCTTATACCCTCATCAGTGTTCCCACTACAGACATCTGGAGGTCTGAGGGCCTCACATCATATACCAAAGGGCCACAGAATGGGCTCCAGAGATTTTGTTGAAGCTCCTGCCTCCCGGGGATATCTGAGATGCATTTATTTATTTTTTTTATGAGTGAAGATCCACTCATTTTTCACTTAAAGTGGAGCTCCACCCATTTTATACACTTCCTCTCTATGGTATCCCCTGTGGGCACCCTTTTCGCAATGGAAATTCTTTTCTTTTTTAACCACTTGAGGTCCGGGCCATAGCCGAATGATGGCCACAGCGCAGACCTCAATTTCCGGGAGGCCGTCATGGGACGTCCTCCCCTGTGCACATGTGCTGTGATCAACGAGTCATGGAGACTCGGATGATCACAGCTCCGTGTAAGGGGCCGATCCCAGCCCCTTGCCATGTGATCAGCTGTCAGCCAATGACAGCTGATCACGACGTAAACAAAAGCTCGGTGATAGTTTTTTTTTTTCTCCTCACGCTGACAGCGTGAGGAGAAAAAAAAGCCGATCACCGGCTCATGTTAAAGGGACATCGGTCCCGAAGAGAAAGGAGGCACATATGCCTCATCTGTGCCTGACAGTGCCACCTGACATTGCCACCTGCCAGTGCCCACAGTGCCCAGCAGTGCCACCTATCAATGCCCATCACTGCCACCCATCAGTGCAGTCTCATCAGCTTACATCAATGAAGGAGAAAAATTACCTGTTTGCAAAATTTTATAACAAAATATAAAAAAAAAATATACAATTTTTTTTTTTTTTTTTTTTTAATTCGGTATTTCATTTTTTTTTAACAAAAACTAAAAACCGCAGAGGTGATCAAATACCACCAAAAGAAAGCTCTATTTGTGGGAAAAAAAAAATTATAAAAATATAATTTGGATACAGTGTTGTATGACCGCGCAATTGTCATTCAAAGTGCGACAGCGCTAAAAGCTGAAAATTGGTCTGGACAGGAGGGGGGTTTAAGTGCCCAGTAAGCAAGTGGTTAAAGGAAATACCTTTGATTATCTTCTCTTTCTCCTGCACTTCCGGCAGTCCCCGCCTAGGCGATTACCTCACTAGGCGATTCGCAAAGGGCTCCTGAGATAGCAGGGTCATGTATCCCAGGAGCCCAGTGACGAAATCTCACTATGATTGACGGGAATGTCCGCCGACGCCACTTTGGCAACGTGTCAGGAGGAAGGAGCGCCGCGCGGTGGTGTTACTGCACAGGTGCAAGGTGCATGCTGGGTAGCCAGCTGCACCGATTCCTTAAAATAGATAGAAGAGGGCTTCAGATGCCAACACAGTGGAGATGGACCCTGCCAGCTTCCGAGATTCAAGTTTTTTTCTGTTTTGTTTTTTTTGTAAAAGTATAGGGACTACATGAATAACACTTTCTAAAGATTGCATATAGGAGTGGAACAAGTTGGGGAATTGGGGGACTGGAACTCCGCTTTAAGCTGGCAATTAATGGGTAGATATTCAAATTAAAATCCTTTTAGGTAAAGAATGTTCTAAAGGTAGATTTGCTAATTATTAAATGGGGTCAAATAGTCGTTTGTTTTCTACCGCACTGACAAGAAAATGCGAAGCAGCAGGATGAAAATTTTTTCCCTGAACAGATTCCTAACAGTGTATGTGGTTTTTGTTTGGTAAAGTCCATTCATTCCAAAATCAAAATGTTAACAGCAAATTCAATTGTTCTAAATTTTTTACTAAAGCCGGCCGTACATAGATTGAAATTTGGCCGGTTCAGCAGGCTGGATTTCGATCAGTGTATGGGCAGGCTGATTGAATACTCAAGTCTTTCCATCAATCGACTTGGGGCAACTAGCCTGTCAGATTTTTCTGCATATGATTACTGCCAGCGGCTCTGGCCCCTAGCAGTAATCATTGTGTTCTGACTGGGAAGGCTCTCCGCAGGCAGGATACAATAGCTCAGTGGGAGACATTTCCCCATCAATACTGACTGTGTTGCTGGTGAAATCAAGCAATTTTCTTTCCTTACCTTGTGGTGGAAGGAAAGAGAATTGTATCATCTATGGCCTGCCTAAAGCCTGGTACACACCATGAGAATATCGGACGATTGATCGTTTTTTTTTTTTTTGCATGCTAGTCTTATATTGAAAATGAATAGGTTACTAGAGTTACAAATATTCTCGTAAAACGGACTACAACTTCCCATGATGGTGTAATGTATTGTGTTGTACTATATTAGGCATGCGTGGTCTCGGTCACTTGATTTTTTGAGCGATGAATATTGTGCTGATTAAACAAAAATCGTTCATTCTGTTGTCGTAAGAGAACAAATTTTTTTGCATGAACTGTTGCGATCAGCTATCGAAAGCTGTGTACTAACAGAATAACGGACGATTAACGGGGTTTTTCGTCTGATTTTCTCATTCTGTGTATTAGGCATCAGACTCTTCCTAAGAATTTTCATTCAAAAATTCTATGCATCTATGGCCAGCTTTACAACCCAAATAAAGATCGGAGTCCACGATTATGGTCAGAAGATTTACAGTCTGCAAACAACCATCTGAAGGAGTTTGTGTTACCAGTGGAATCCGGCCACCGATGGTCTGGGATAATCTTGCATGTTCCAGTTCTCTGTACAGGAAGTGGTAACACTAGGAATGTCTTGATAAGTGACCTAATCACAAAGTTATCCCAGCCCGGGAACATGAACCCACCAACTGAACCACATTTAAAATGGCCTGGCAGCTTTTCTTTCAACGAGCAGCATTTCCAGCTGCAGATCTCCCGGTGAACAATGGCAGTGAGAGATCCAGAGGATGGATCTGATGGGCATTTCAACGTAGCGTCAAGACAATTAAAACGGCGCGTTTGAAAGCTTCCATCAGTGCCTGAGCTTTGTTGCACTGAACAGTTTTCTCAGACTGCGGCTATTACTGTCCAAATCCTTGGGGTGGTATTTTTCATTGGGGTGCACATGGCATCTTTTCTATGATTGGTGGAGATTTATTAAAACTAGGGCACATAGAATCTGGTGCCAATCGGCTTCCAGGTTTTATTGTCAAAGCTTAAAGTGGGGTTCCACCCAAATTTTGAACAATATCTGTATGTATTCTCTTCCTTGCCTAGATGCTGACATGCCGTTTAAAAAAATTTAAATCGCCGTAATTACCTTTTATTTTTCTATTCTTCTTTGCACTTCCTGGTTCTCCTCCCGTGGGAGTAGGAGTGTTTCTAGCCTCTCCCAGACTCCTGGGAGCTAGTCTCAGGCTTCCCAGGATGCCACTGAGCATGTGCGGGAACAAGCAGTGAATGCTGGGAGCACAGCATTCACCACATCCAGGAAATACATGCTTGTGGGCTTCAAATGCCCACAATGAAGATGGAAACCGCCTGCAGTGAATAATATAAGTTATTCTTTCCAATGAAATCTGACACAGGTGGACATATTACACACAATATGTGAGTATGTAATGCTGAGAAGAAAAGTTTGTGAATGAACTAAAAAAAAAAAAAAAAAAAAAAAAAAAAAAAAAAAAAAAACCCACACGATAGATAGGTGGACCCCCGCTTTAAAGCGGTAGTAAACCGCTGTTTTTTTTTTTTTTTTAACCTGCAAGGCAAAAGGTATAATTTGCATCACATACTAGCACATTATATGAGACTTCCCTTAAAACAAAGCCCTCCAGCGCCACGCTGTCACTGCCTACAGGGCTTCCATCTTCACCTGGTCTTCCTAACAGGTTGGCAGGCTCCAGTCCTTTGATTGGACGAAGAGAGCAATGTCACCAGCACACCAGGATCTCCAAAACTTTAATCAGCGATCACATAGTTACAGCAGAAAGAACGTTTCGGAGCCACGCAGGACCCCTTCATCAGGCATGTGACCGAAGCCTGATGAAGGGGTCTTTCATTGCTCCGAAACGTTGCTTTCTGCTGTGATTATGTGATCGCTGATTAAAGTTTTGGACCCATTTTTGGAGATCCTGGTGACATTACTCTGTAATGCACCACGCATAGTGCCCCCTCACCCTCTTGGCAGGCCCTGTTTCGAGCAACATTCAAAATCTGAATAATGTGTCTGGGATTCAGGGGGACTGAAACCCGGACACATGATTCAAAACCTGGACTCCCCGGGTGAATCCCAGATAGGTGGCAACCCTACATGAAAGTGTAAATGGGCCCATAGTAAAATGAACCCCATTTCATCAGACCAGGGCATGTTAATCCAAAACAGTCCAATTGACGAAGACACGTTAATTTATTCAGAATTACACCAAAGATGCCACATAACGGGATGCAGCCATGGAACTGCTTCTGTCCAAAACTTCCAATAGCAAAAAACAGACAACTGTCACACTTTAGTTCATAGGTTAGATCACTCAAAATGAAAAGCCACAGAAAACATTGGGAATAACGGACGTAGACGAGGGAGTTGTGTTCTCCAACACACAGCTGACCTCCTGCCCAGTAATCCCCGTATAATACAGAAAGCTATCCCCCATTGGTGCCACCTTTTTGCACATGCAGCTAGTAGATAACAAAAAGCTGTCAAGTTTCTTATTTTAAACACGATATGGACAACACTCTAAAGCTTTACGTTTGTCATTATGCAGCAGCGAGATGAGAGCCATAAATGTTAAAGAAGAACTCCGGGATCTCAAGACCTCTGTATGAGGAAGGTTACATGCAATGATTGGATTTATACTGCCCTCCATGCACACAGTCCAGATATTAGGGAGTCTGCCAACACTCTCTGCAGCAAGATGGTTGTTAGGAAAATCCTCTCCAATATCTGCTTGACAACTTAGGCCAGTAGACAGCGGAAATGTACCAGGATAATAAAAACTTTGCATCTGAAATGCTTTAAATATATCTCCATACCATATCATACATCTCCATACCATACCATATATCTCCATTCCAGACCATACCATAATGTACAATATCATAGCTCCATACCATAGACATATTTCCATACCATACTATACCATATAATACAAAATCATATCTCCATTCCATGCCATACCATAGACATATCTTCATGCCAGATCATATCTCTAGACTAAAACTCCAGACCATACCATAACGCCACCCCTTATTGTACAATCTCCACATCATAGACATAGCTCCATACCATAGACATATCTCCATGCCATACCATATTGTACAATATATCTCCATTCCATATCTCCATACCATAGACCTATCTCCATTCCATACGCCACCATATCATATATCATTTTAATTCCAGACTAGGACTCCAGACCATAACTCCATACCATAGCACACTGATCAGCTAGAACATTATGACCACCCACCTAATATTGAGTAGGTCCCCCTTTTGGCTCCAATACAGCTCTGCTCCATCAAGGTCTGGACTCCAGTAGACAAAGCCTCAGGGCAGTTTACACCAGGAATCACATAGGAACATGCTGCGTGTTCCTACATGATTCACATATGGTGCAGTGGGGTACGATTTGAGACATTCATTTTAAATGGGCTGAATCGCACTGGATGGCACCAAGAGTAGTGCATGCACTACTTTAAAAAAACGCATCACAACTGGATCACATGGTACTTCAGTACCATGTGATCCGATGCAGGCAAGGGCACTGTGTTTGCAACCTACATTTAGTGGTGTCGCTAACTTAATACAGACACCCGCTGCAGATCAAAACTGCAGTGCGTTTTGAATACAGTGCCGGAAACGCACACGGCCTGCACCAAGTTCTGGTGTGAACAGGGATTCACACTGCCTCTGCCAGCTTGACTTCTTCCCATAGTGAATCCTGGTGCCATCTCTTCCCTAAGAAAGTGCAACACACACCCGGCCATCCTCATTATGTAAAAGAAAAAATTAGATTCATTAGACCAGTCCACCTTCTTCCATTGCTCTGTGCTCCAGTTCTGATGTTCACCTGCCCATTGTAGGCACTTTTGGCTGTGGACAGGGGTCAGCATGGGCACCTAACCGGTCTGTGACTACACAGCTCCATACACAACAAACTGATGCACTGTGTGTCCTCACACCTCTCTATCAGAACCGGCATTAACTTTTTCAGCTATTTGAGCTTAAGTCTCTCTTCTAATGGAATCAGACTACACGGGCCAGCCTTCGCTTCTCACGTACATCAATGAGCCTTGGACACCCATGACCCTGTGGCTGATTCACCAGTTTTCCTTCTTTGGACCACTTTTGGTCAGTTCTGACCACTGCAGACCAGGAACATCCCACAAGAGCTGCAGTTTTTATGAGTTGCTTTGAACCAAGCTGTCTAACCATTTCAATGTGGCCTATGCCAAAGTCGCTCAAATCCTTCCATTTACCCATTTTTTTCTGCTTTCAAAATACATCAACTTCAGAGATAACATGTTTACTTGCTGCCTAATATATCCCATCCACTTTCACATTGTAATGAGATAATTAATGATATTCACTTTATCTCTAAGTGGTCTTAAGGTTATGGCTGATCTGGTATATATCCAAACCAGAGCATGCTATATCATACCTCAATGCTGCTGGAGTTTTGGTACTACCAAGCTTGGCGCCCAAAAAAGGAGCAGGAGCTTTTTTGGGGCGGCAAGCTTCATGCAATGTGATTTGCCGCGATAAATCGAGTGACAATCGCAGGAAAACCGCACCGCATTTTAAGTGCCAATGAAATTAATGGCACCTGAACTTACAATTGTGCTGCCATGTAAGATCGGGGGGGGCAGAATCGCAGCGATCCTAAAATACCCAGGTGTGAATGGAGCCGTATAGTCAAGCAGATACAATGTAACTTCTTTACTTAAGTACAATTCCCAGGCCAGTCCTGATCTCTCTATATTATAATAGATACTGTGTAACATTTTTGCTTTATGTATAATACTTACACAGTAGTTGTGAAAATTCCTAACAGCTCTATAAAAACAGATATGATGTAATAATTTCTCTGATTTAGATCTCACTCCTAGGTCAGTTCTGAATATTACTAGCGGCTCTATAGTACAAAAGATATACTCTGAATGAATGAAACTTTCTGTGGTTCTACTATAAAAAAAGAAAAAAAAAAGTCTTCTTTCTTCTAAGTCATACTTGCCTCCACTGGGCAGTTGGTTATGCACAGAGTGGCCCCGATCCTCCTCTTCCGGGGTCCCTCAGTGGCACTCCTGGCTCCTCCTCTTCTCAAGTGCCCCGTCGCAGAAGCGCTCTCCCTCTGGGCACTCATTCGGGCGTGCTCCCGTGTCCTGCTGCTGAATCTGTTGACACAGACAGCAGGACTCAGCTCCGCCCCCCCCAGCGCCATTGGATTTGATTGACAGCAACGGGAGCCAATGGCTGCGCTGCTATCAATCTATCCAATAAGGACACGAGGCACCGGCCGCAGCTGGTGTGCTCGTTCCCGTTGCTGGAATTACAGGGCTCAGGTAAGTATAGGGGGGGCTCAGGGGGCGCTGCTGCACTAAAGAAGGTTTTTCACCAAGGTGAAAATCGCAGAGGGTTTACAACCCCTTTAAGATTTAATGTTTTTTTTTTTTCTGTGATTCTGGAATCGCATGTAGAATTGTGCAATTCTGCCCATGATTGCAATACGCAGACGTGTGAATGGGGCCCAAAGAATTACTAGTGATATTCAGAACTAACCTAGCAGGTACAAGAGAAGCAAAATGATATCCCAGCTCCACTGCCAATATGATGATCTATGAACTGTGAACCGGTGCTCTAGCCAGAACGTTCAGGCCCCAAAAAGCAGTACTTGAATCAGAAAAGGGCTGGCGACTTGGATGCTCTTGAATAAAAGTCCTTGATTTGGTTACATGGGTACAGGCTACGCTGACGCGTTTCGGCTAAGAAGCCTTTAAGGCTTCTTAGCCGAAACGCGCCAACATAGCCTGTACCCGTGTACCCAAATAAGGACTTTTATTCAAGAGCATCCGTGTCGCCAGCCCTTTTCTGATTCAAATAACCTAGCAGGTAAGTGTGTCTGTTGTGCTGTAAAGAGACACCAGTGGCGCCTCATCCATATGGGGCGCACAGGCGCGCCCCCTCCCCTATAAATGCATCTGGCCCCTAATCTACATGCAGTGCGCCGGATGCATGGATTCCAATGGGGGTTTGTTTAAAAAAAAAAAAAAAAGAACCTTTACAACCCCTTTAATGGCACCCTAAATGCGGTGTGATTTTGCTATGATTGTCGTGCAACAAAACTCTAGAAAATTGCAGCAAAACATGTAAAGCCAAATGCACTGACTCAAAATTTGGTACATGAGCTTCTTTGGCGCATTTTTTGGAGCTGAGGGAGGTCCATTCAAAATGAATGGTGCCACTCCAAAAACGTGCCCAAAAAATAAATAATATAAATAAAAAAAATTTAAAAAAAAGGGGGGGGGGGTGCATGAAAAACGCAACGCGGCAGCATTGCTCAGGTCTGAACGGGGACTTACAATATAACAGATCTACTTCTGTGATTGAGGTATCGTCACCTAGGTCAATTCTGAATATTTTTTGTAACTCAGATCTACTTCTCTGATTTAGATATCATTCTTAGGACAGTTCTGAATATTTCTAGTGTCTGTTAATGGTATAACTTTGGAATACTTGCACATGGCACTGATGTATGAAAATCTGAGATTCCTGGCAGAAAGTTTCTGCATAAAAATGCACAGATGGGCTTAATAGTAAATGTGCATATTTTCATGTTTTTCGTGCACACACACACACACACGTGTAAAAATTCTTCTAGCTTTTCTGATATTGGGTCATACATGCATATGTGCGTGTCTATGGGCCTAAAATACTGTTCAGCAATGCAGAATTTTATACTTTACACATAGCACATATGAACACGCCTGTGTGTAATAAAAATGATGAACTGCATTTAGATCAGTAAAAAAAAAACAAAAAAACTGGCATTTTTAGGCATCCATGTGAAAGAGGCCTTAGGCTGGTCATACATTATAGAATTTATCTACCAAAGCCATATAATAAGAGGTCAAGCTTAAACACTTTCAGTTTGTATGCAATCAGGCAGGCCCTTCCACTACATAGTTTAAGGTAAATTGAAAGAAAATGGAATTATTATACAGGATTTATAGAGCTCCAACAGTTTGCGCAGTGCTTTACAACGTTAGGGCAGCACAGTGGCTAAGTGGTTAGCACTTCTGCCTGGCAGCACTGGGGTCACCATTTTAAATACCAACTACGACACTACCTGCCTGGAGTTTGCATGTTCTCCCTGTGCCTGCGTGGGTTTCCTCCAGGTTCCTCCCACACTCTAAAAACATGCTGGTAGGTTAATTGGATCCTGTCTAAATTGGCCCTAGCATGTATGAATGTGAATTAGGGACCTTAGATTGTAAGCTCCTTGAGGGTAGGGACTGATGTGAACATACAATATATAAGTGAAGCACTGTGTAAATTGACGGCACTATATAAGTACCTGAAATAAGAAAATTGTATAATGTTTGTCCAGCTTTAGACATCTGTAGGTCAGTTCTGAATATTGCTCTTATCTCTTCATAGTAGAAAAGATCTACTTCTGTTATTGTGATATCCCTAGGTCTGTTTTGAGTAGCTCTCTTTGGTTATACTTCTCAGATTAAGATATCAGCTTTAATTACAGTTATGATTAGTAGAAGTACCAGGACAGGGTTGTCCAGCTCCCAGGGCAAGGATCAAGAATTGCACCCCCTCCCCCATTATTAATACATGCTATAGAATGGGTATCCATTTTTTGTCCCTTTGCTTCACTGCACCCCGGGGCAACTGTCCCTCCTGCCCACCCCTTGTCCCGGCCCCCATTACTAGTAGCTTTCTTTGGTTTATACTTCTCCGATTAAGATATGAGCTGTAGGTCAGTTCTCATTACTGGTATCACTTCATAATATAAACAGATCTACTTCTCTAATTAACATATCATCTCTAGGTCAGTTCTGATTACTAATAGCTCTCTATGGAAAGACTTCTCTGATATAGGTATAGCATTCAAAGCCACAATTGATCTTTTTTTTTTTTTTGTCCTTAAAAGACAATCTCTGGTATTTTGCCTAGACATCAGTTAAGTTGGTGAGCATGCCTCCAGAAGTGTCCAGACTGCTTATGTCAGCAGATACCCACACTGTACATCCGACGGTAACATCTGTGCCATGCATACCACTATGACATCCCTAGAAATCACAAATCTAATGGATCAGTGGAAAGGTGCCAAGACCTAGCTGAGAACTGACCCCCCCCAGAGGAGCCAAAACCTGAGAGGAACCACAACCTGAGAGCTGCCACCTATCAGAGAACCCCCCCCCCCCCCGGAACTGCCACCCCCCAGGAGCCTCATTCTAAAAAACTGCCCCCCCCAGGAGGATCCCCATATGGGAACTGCCACCCCCCCCCCAGGATCCCTATATGGGAACTGCCACCCCACCCCCCCAGGATCCCTATATGGGAACTGCCACCCCCCCCAGGATCCCTATATGGGAACTGCCACCCCACCCCCCCAGGATCCCTATATGGGAACTGCCACCCCCCCCAGGATCCCTATATGGGAACTACCACCCCCCCTCCCAGGATCCCTATATGGGAACTGCCACCCCCCCCCAGGATCCCTATATGGGAACTGCCACCCCCCCCCCCAGGATCCCTATATGGGAACTGCCACCCCCCCCCCCCAGGATCCTTATATGGGAACTGCCACCCCCCCCAGGATCCCTATATGGGAACTGCCACCCCCCCCAGGATCCCTGTATGGGAACTGCCACCCCCCCCAGGATCCCTATATGGGAACTGCCACCCCCCCCAGGATCCCTGTATGGGAACTGCCACCCCCCCCAGGATCCCTGTATGGGAACTGCCACCCCCCCCAGGATCCCTATATTGGAACTGCCACCTCCCCCGGATCCCTATATGGGAACTGCCACCCCCCCCCAGGATCCCTATATGGGAACTGCCACCCCCCCCCCAGGATCCCTATATGGGAACTGCCACCCTCCCCAGGATCCCTATATCGGAACTGCCACCCTCCCCCCCAGGATCCCTATATCGGAACTGCCACCCCTCCCCCCCCCCCCCCAGATCCCTATATGGGAAAAGCTGTATGGGAACTGTCACCCCCCCAGGATCCCCATTTGGGAACTGCTACCCCCCAGGAGCCCCACTGGGGAAATGCCCCCCCAAGGAGCCCCATTTGGGAACTGCCCCCCCCCCAAGGAGCCCCTCATCACTCACCTAGCCTGCTGAAGCTCTCTGACAAAGTTCTCCTTAACTTTTTCATCTTGCTCAGCTTCTGAGCCGGCTGTCCTGCGATCATGTCACACATCCAAGCAGAAGAGATCCAACTTGGAGGAGGAAGGATGAGCAAAAGTCCAGAGAAGAATCCCAGTGGTGTGTGAAGCTGGCTGCGATCCTCTCCTCCAGCAGCCTTCTAGGTCTCACATACAATCTCTTCCCAAATATTGGGACTCATTTTCTGCAACTTCTTCACAATGAAAACTTGGCTCAGGAAGCAAAATATTTACCAACACAGGTGATGTGGATGTGAGAAGGTGGAAGTGGAGAAGAGCTGACAGATGTCTGGGGGGGATGTCAGATGTCTGGGGGGGATGTCAGATGTCTGGGGGGGATGCAGGGTTCAGGGGACCCCTTGTAGACATGCAGAGGCAGCTTTGGTTGGTCCTGCAGCAGCTTCTCATGCAGCCCAGTGCTCAGGCTGTGCTCTGATCTGTCCCACCCCCTCCTCTATCCTCGTCATTGTACACTGTTTATATTCTTAGCTTGAATGATGAAGCAGATCCAGCAGGACTATACAGGGGATTCGCACTCAGCTCTCTTCTTTGCTGGGTCTGTAGGCTTGCTGCCTGTCATAGCTCCACCGCGCCATCTAGTGGCCGTCATACATGACTGCAGCTCCTAAATCTTCATAATGGAGCTCAGCTGTGTGGACACCTAAAGGTCTGTCAAGATTTTGATGAGACCTCATTAGGGTTCTGCATTAAAATGGAGATGTGGTCATTTTACATTTAATTGAGTTACCGGGAGAATCAATATGGCACAGGAGGCACATTGGCGACGAAAAAAAAGAGCGTAAATGCTATTTTTTTAATGTGATTTCTAAGCGGTGGAACAATATGTGGCCGATCTATAGCTCACCATATCTGCACCAGTGATCTGCAAGGAAAGTCCTGTTATCTGTTCAAATAGTTCCTTAGTCCATAATATATATATATATATATATATATATATATATATATATATATATATATATATATATTGCTCTGTATTATATGCTGGTCTGACAATGACAGTTTTGGCATTTTTTTTTTATACTGCAAATGTCAATTGAAAATATTATTATTGTATAGGATTTACATGAGTTCCAAATGTTCCTAATTTCGAGGGACTGTCCCTGATTTGGAACAAAGTCCCTCTTTCCTCCATCAGAAGGGTCTGATCTATATTGTTCTATATAAAATGCACTACAGCGGAACCTTGGTTAACGAGTAATGCAATTAACGAGCGTTTTGAAAGACGAGCAACTTTTTTAAAAAAAAATTCTGACTCGGTTTGCGAGTGTTGTCTCGCAAAACGAGCAGAATTCAAGCTAATGGGGTGTGCAGTACCGCATTTGGCCAGAGGTGCGGGGGCGCCAGTGACACTCGGAACGCTTCGGAGCCCTTCGGAAACACTCAGAAACACTCGGAAATACTCCGTTCCCGAGTGTTACTGAGGCTTTCTGAGTTCAGCCGAGCTGTGCCCGAGTATTTCCGAAGCTCTTTGGCGCCCCCCCACCTATGGCCTTATGCGGTATTGCATGCAATAGAAGTCAATGCAGAACGCATTATCTTCATTTCCATTGACTCAAAGGGGAAACTAGCTTTTGATATGCGAGTGCTTTGGATTACACGCATTCTCCTGGAATGGATTATGCTCATAATCCAGGGTTCCACTGTATTTAGCTTTCAACATGTGTTTCCCAGTGCTAAACCTTTCGCCCCCGTTCACATCGGCGCAATTTGACATGTCAAATTGCATGCCAAATCACAGCCTATTGCCGGCATCAGTGCGCCGCTGACTTTGCGGCACCACGTCGATTTCCATAAGTAGTTCCTGCACTACTTTTGGCAACTTCGGGGGCGATTTCAATAGACATCTGTGCATGAACCCCGCACAGGTGGGGTGGTCTATTGTGCAAGACCTAGTTGTATTTTTATGTATAAAATTATATCCACGCTCAGTGAGTAAAAAAAAAAAGTAAATCAGCAGCTGAACACTATAACCCATATTGGGCACTAAACTGTAATACAAAATATAAAGTGCAGCTCTAAAATTATGCAGTTCATGATGACACAATGCATGTGATAACTATAAAGTGCAAATGTGCAATACCAGCTGTAACTAATGTGCAATAGCAATACAGACAAAAAAAGAGAGAAAGGGGAATTCATATGTAACTAA
Organism: Aquarana catesbeiana; assembly: GCF_042186555.1. Taxonomy (NCBI): domain Eukaryota; kingdom Metazoa; phylum Chordata; class Amphibia; order Anura; family Ranidae; genus Aquarana; species Aquarana catesbeiana. Next base: position 41,821,739 of record NC_133328.1, read on the forward strand.
CATGATGCATAATTGACATGCATTAAGGTGCAATAACAATATAAAGTGCCAACTGTGATATCAAATAACAGTGCAAATGTAAAAAGTTCATATATGGCTGACATTCAATGGAAGAGATCCCATGTGAGATATGGAGCGTAGATCAAATGCTTGACAGCGTGATACCCATCACCAAAGGAAGATTAAAGGCTTACCAGAAACCCTGTGACCACCCTTATTCAGGGGGGGTCACAAAGCGCTTTATTGGATCAAAGATCCAATGAAGAGGTGTCTAAGCGTCTCCCACCAGAAGCCTCTATGTACACCGGGCGATGATCAGGACACTCAGCACCAGGATATGTAAATATACAAGAAGACAAAGACTCCAAATAGTGTAATATTGTCTATTTAAGTGATTTTAATGGCAATGCTACATACACAAGTTTAGACTCAGAATGAATCTCCAATGCAAACAAGGCAAAAAGGAATTCCCTACAGGTAAAAAGTCCATAAAAGTGATCGCGCATTCGCAGAACATGTGTGCGTAGCGTCCCTAGTCCCTGCTACTCCGCTTTAAAGGGGGGTTCCCATTTAAAAAATTAAAAATCAGCAGCTACATATACTGCAGCTGCTGACTTTTAATTGGACACTTACCTGTTCCAGGGTCCAGTGATGCAGGGGATCGAAGCCCCACTCGCCCCCCCCTCCGCTCAGCGGCGCCAGCATTTTAACTGTGGGCGCCCGGCTGTGGCTTCACAGCCGGGCACCCACTGCGCATGCACGAGCCGTCACTTGCCCCGCAAACATTTGGGATCGGTCAAGTGTCCCAGACGATTGACAAGAGGGAGGGTGGAGAGGCGATCTCCCTTCCTGCGCCGAGGGAAGTGACGTCAGGAGCCCAGGCACCGACGGAGGCAGACTATGAGGGACCCCCTAGCAACAGGCATTTAGAGGTGAGTAAAAAAAAAAAATTTCTCCAAATGTTCTTTTTGGATTTTTTTTTTTAAGAACATTACTATTTTTTTTTTTTTTTTGGGGGGTGGAACTCCACTTTAACTATTTTTTTTTTTGTATAATGCTCCTTTAAGGAGGCGTGGCAGGGGGTGTGTCCTATACCTACATACTTTTGCTAATAGCTGTCCCTCATTCCCATCTCAGAACCTTGGGAGGTGTGGATTTATATGGAACCAAAAGTTTGTGCAGCGCTTTAAACATAAGGGCAGATAGTATAGGTGTAATACAATTCAATAGAAGAGAAATCAGACGGCCCTGCTAGTTAAAGTGGTATTAAACTCAAAACCCAAAACCAGAAATGTAATATATTGCAGCTTATCAATCATTAAATGTGGTGGCTGCATCAGTGTTCTTTTCTTAAGCCTCATACACACGATCGGATTTTCCGCAGACAAAACCTCTGACTTTTGTCCGAAGGCGTGTGCCTGGAACTTGTCTTGCATACAAACGGCAAGCAATTGTCGGCCAACAAACACGAACGTAGTGACGTAATACGTGGTTTTTCAGCTCTTTAGCGCCACCCTTTGGGCTCCTTCTGCTAGTTTCGTGTTAGTAGAAGTTTGGCAAGTGTTGATTTGCGCTTTTCATTTCGCTCTTTTAGTTTTATGCTTTTCAGTTAGTTTCTGAACGACCGTTCCTCAACCAGACATGTTGCGGAATCGGAGGAAATAAGGTGTTATTTATTATTGGCCTTGGACTTATTGCTTTGACCCAAGTCCAGTCCAGGAACAGGAGGAGGAGGATTTCTTGGACCATAAACTGGTTGCTTTATTAATCATGACCAATCATATGCCTTTGCTGCGGGAGCTCCAGGAGAATAATTCAGATGTTTTTCGGAATTATCTCCAGATGATGGACCTCTGCTTTCACCAACTCTTGGCATTGGTGACCCCCTATAATAAGAAGCAGGACACATGCATGAGGCTTTTATTTTATTTTTTGGTTGAAAAATTTATTTGATTTGGTATATTTTCTATATTTTTGGATGCATAGAATGCACTTTTTAGTTACGTTCTATTGGCAGAGAGAATGTCTAATTTTATTTGTTTTCTTTTTTTAATGCACAACAAAAAAATTGTGGAGAATAATACTTGGCTATGTGTTTTACTTCAAATGACAGTTTGGGAGTAGGCAGTTACATTTTAAAAAATACAATGTAAAATTAACAAGGGACACCAACATAGTTGTATCTTTATCCTTAAAAAATACAGGATAATGGTGTTGTGGCACCAAAAAAAAAAAAAAAAAAAAATAATAAAAAGCATAATAATATTATTCTTGATATCACTAGAAAAAAAAAGCCTTTGAAAATGTGTTTGCAATAACTCCATCAGTATCACCAGCAAAGCAGCTTCATTATTATCCCATTAAAGAAGAAGAGAATCGTGCGCTGCATTTGGAGATTTCATAATTTGCCACGTCAAGAATGTTAATTCTCCATTCTGAACGCTAGTTTACAAGACCGACTGTTTCCGGCTCGTCGTTGCTTCCGAGCATGCGTGTTTGTACTTTGGACTTTTGTCCGACGGACTTGTGTACATACGCTCGGAAAATCCGACAACAGACATTTTTCCACGCAAAATTTTAAAGCCTGCCATCCAACATTTGTCCGCGGAATATCCGACAACAATTGTTCGATGGAGCGTACAAACGGTCGGATTTTCCTGCCAACAACCTGTCATCACACATTTCCCGTCGGAAAATCCGATCGTGTATACGAGGCTTTAGGCTTTTTTCCCCTCTGTTTTCACCTGGTGATCTGGTCAGTAACACACCTTCTGAATTTGTGAGAAATCACTCTGGAGAAATGAGAACAGGAGGCACAGCAGACAGCACCATTGTCAGTCTTGGGGAGGGGGGTTACATGTATTAGCAGACTTAGATGCACTAACAAATTAAAAGCCAAACTCCAGCTCACACATATTATTTATTTATTTATTTATTTATTTATTTTTACAAATGACCAGTTTACACTTTAGAATCAGTTACAGCAAACTGTTTTTTTTAAAGGCTACATAGTTAGTCTGATTGAAAAAAGACACAATCTATCCAGTTCAACCAATAGAAGGGGAAAGAAATGATACAATCCCATATACCCAATCCTATAACCACATTGGATCCAGAGGAAGGCGAAAAAACCCTAGAAAAGCAGGATCCAATTTGCTACATCAGGGGAAAAAATTCCTTCCTGATCCCAGAGAGGCAATCGGATTTTCCCTGGATCAACTTTACCTATAAATGACAGTACCCAGTTATATTATGTACATTTAGGAAAGAATCCAGGCCTTTTTAAAGTAATCTACTGAGCTGGCCAGATCCAGCTCTGGAGGGAGTCTATTCCACATTTTTACAGCTCTTACTGTGAAGAAGACTTTCGGTATTTGGAGAATAAGCCCTGGTTCCCATTGATGCGATTTGGCATGCCAAATTGCAATTGCTGGCAATGGCAGAGTCCGAATCAGTGCGACGCCGCACTGATTCCCAAAAGTAGTTTCTGTACTACTTTTGGCAATTTCGGGGTCCAATTTCCATTGGCATCTGTGCAGAAACCCACACAGATGTCTCTGAAATCGCCCCCGAAGTCGGGACTGACATCATGGAATTAAATTGTGCGAGTTCAGCTGAACTTTTCATTCCCATAGTCAGTGTGAACCTGGGCTTAATCTCTTTTCCTCTAGATGTAAAGATTGCCCCCTTGTCCTCTGTGATGACCTTAAAGTGAATAACTCAACACCAAGTTCATATATGGACCCCTTATATATTTGAACATGTTTATCATATCCCCCCTTAATCTCCTCTTCTCAAGAGAGAATAAATTCAGTTCCTCTCATCTTTCCTCATAGCTGAGCTCCTCCATGCCTCTTATTAGTTTGGTTGCCCTTCTCTGCACTTTCTCCAGTTTCCCGATATCAGGTTTTTAAAGGTTTTGCATGAACAAACAAAAGCTGATCATTTTAATCATCCCTGTCAGTGTTAAGTGGTTTGTCCATGTAAACTGATACATTCTGCTGGAGAGTTTGTGCTTTTGAAAAACAAAAGACTTGCTGGCTGGTTCTCCAGATGAAAATAGAAGAAAGAAAGAGCCTAAAAAAAGAAAACTAATGCAACCATCACATCTAATAATTGGTAAACCGCTATATAATAAATGTTTGCTTTTGCATTAAATACCGCCTTGAAGTTTACAAAAAAAAGAGAGAGAAAATAATATAAGATATATTTTTATAGTATGGTCATCTCAGTCTATGCTTGTACTTTCATTTTAAAATTTTAAAAAATGCATGAAAAACAGAAAAAAAAAAAAATGCTCTGTGACAAATAATGCTGCATTTTTACAAGATGAGAATTCAGAGAACAAAGGATATCAGGTTGTGTCGGATGGTAGGGGAGGGCTCCGTGCCCACTGAGCACCACTAGTGCCTTCTTCTAGGGATGTCTGAATTGGGAGAGTCGCTGGTTCACCACTTTTTTTTGGTTCTGGATATTTGCATGAAGATTTATCTGCTCTGCAGAGAATAACAAACAAAAAGTATGATTTTTGGAGGAATTGGAAGAATTTGCATGAAAATGTTCAAACAAATTTGGCATGCTTCACTTCTATTTATTACTTTTGTTTTGTCACACAGCATGGCAACGTGCACCGACATGGGCATCGGAATGCCGCTAACAAGGGCGATAACTGGAAATGCACTCCATGACGTACATGCACACACATTGTGGTGCACTGCATTACAAATACGGCGCAGGTCCATTAAAACCATGTGTCCAACTTCCCTGTAAAAAGAAAGCATCTGTTCCCATCTCAGCACTGCAGGGCATTGTGTATTGAAGTGTGCAGTGTGTCTTGGCCCATAGGTGTCAATGGCAATGCATGTAACGCATTTTGATGCATCGGAAATGGGTAGTAACAAGCCATGGTCAATGTGCGTCAATAGACATGCACAGTCCGTTTCGTTCTGAACCGAAATTTGGACTAATTTTCAGTTATTCGGGAATTCAGATGGATCCGAATTTCCGAATTACAATAATAACGAATTTCAACGAATCCGAAATAATGAAACAAAGGTTTTGGACGAAATCCAGATAGTTTTCTAATCGAATTCGGATAGTTTTCAAATCTAATTCGAAATTCAGAAGAGAATAAAAAAGTAATGCAAAAGAATAGAAAATAATAGAATAGGAAATAAAAGAATAGAGTAAAATAAACAGAATACAAAATAAAAGAATGGAAAAAAAGAAAATAGAAAATAAAGGGATAGGATAGAAAATTAAAGAAGAGAATAGAATAAAATATAATGGAAAAGAATTGAGTAAAACGGCACAAAATAGAATAGTAAAAATTAAAGAAAAGAATAAGATAGAATAGAAAATAAAGGAATAGCATAAAAAGAATAGGATAGAATAAAATAGAATACAACCATCTTCTGAAATTCGAATTTCAAATAGAATAAACTTGAGTTAAAGTGGAAGTAAACCCATCCATAAAACAGTTTAATTTACGGCACGTGCCGGAAATGTAATACTCCCATTGGTTGTGCTCTCAACCAAATTTTCAAACCATCCAATGGCTGGTACCATAACTGATCACTTGTGCAGCATCTGGCAGTTGTAGATTAAACAGAGGCAAAGATAGCAGCTTCTTTGGCTGAAAATGATTAAGTAAACCCCCTTCTCTTTAAAATAGAAAAATAAGGATAGAATAGAATAGAAAAGAAAGGAATTTAATAGAAAAAAACAATAGAATAAAATAGAGCAAATATAATCTTTTTCCAAAATTCAAATAGAATAGAAAATAATAGAATAGAATAGAAAAGAATTGATTAAAAAAAAAAAAAAAAACAATAGAATAGAATAAAATAGAATATAACCTTCTTCCAAAACTGGAATAGAATAGATTGGAATAGAATAGAAAATAATTGAATAGAAAATATTAAATAGAAAAAAACACACCGGTGTGTAGCTTCTTTGGTGATTAGACACAGCAGAAGCCAATCAGAGGGTGCTGACCAATGGACATCCGCCGGCACCCGCAGATTATCGAGTAGAGGCTGGATGGAGCTCTGCGGTGGTGGCCGGTCCATAAGGCCCCCCCCCGGTTTGCATGTGGGGCACCGGACTAATGCCTTTCTATGAGGTATGTCTTTTTTTTTTTTTCAAGAACATGATTAGAGCCTGAGGCTTTAATTGGCTTGAAAAAGGTTGTGCTTGGGGTGCAGAGCACTGTGCCCCAAACCCTCCCAGTTGTGATACTAGTAAATCAATATTCACTATCAGTTTCTGGCTTCTCCTTCCAGCCAATCAGGACAGGAGGCTGAAATAAAGAAGACCGGGTTAGCCGGGAGGAGAAGCTGGGGAAGCCATGGCGTTGTGACTGCTGGAGGGGTGAATTCAGACCCGGGGGGTTTGTTTGTCACCCCCCAAAAAATGTTTAGCACCAGCCGCTACTGGAGCTCAGCATATGTAAACAATAAAGAACTCCATCCTGACAGCAGGGATGTGATGGATTTTCTTTCCCTGCAAAGAAAGGAAAGAAAATCCATCACATCCCTTAGTGAAAGAAGCACATACTACACCAAAACGCTGGCTAGGCACACATTTAACCCTTTGATTGCCCCTGATGTTTAACCCCTTCCCAGCCAGTGTCATTAGTACAGTGACAGTGCATATTTTTTAGCACTGATCACTGTATTCGTGTCACTGGTGCCCACAAAGTGTCAAAAGTGTCAGATTGTCTGCCGCAATATCGCAGTCCTGCTATAAGTCGCTGATCGCTGCCATTACTAGTATTAAAAAAATGTAATAAATAAAAATTCCATATCCCATAGGTTGTAGGCTATGACTTTTGTGACTTTTGTGCAAACCAATCAATAAACACTTATTGGGATTTTTTTTTTTTTTACTAAAATATGTAGCACATACATATACATATTGACCTAAATTTTTGAAGAAATTTGTTTTTTATTTTTTTTTTATTGGATGTGTTTTATATCAGAAAATAAAAAAATATTGTTTTTTTTTTTTCAAATTGTTTGTCTTTTTTTTGTTTATAGTGCAAAAAATAAAAAACACAGAGGTGATCAAATATCACCAAAAAAAGCTGTATTTGTGGGAAAAAAAAACACACATTTAATTTGGGTACAGCGTTGAACGACCGTGAAATTGTCAGTTAACCTGTTCAGATCCGCGCTATAGCCGAATGACGGCCGAATCTGCTTTGCCGGGAGGCCGTCTATTGACGTCCTCCCCCTTCAGAGCTGGCCACGCCCCCCTGAAGGGGGCACACGAGGCGCGCGCTGTGATCACCCGAGTCAATGAGACTCGGGTGATCACAGATCCGAGTAAGGGACCGATCCCGGCCCCTTACCACGTGATCAGCTGTCAGCTAATGACAGCTGATCACTTGATGTAAACAGAGGATCGGTAATCGTTTTTTTTTTCTTCTCATGCTGACAGCGTGAGAAGAAAAAAAGCCGGTCGCTGGCTTCAGTGCAAGAGGCATCGGTCCCGAAGAGGAAGAGCCTCTGTGCCCACCAGTACCACCTGCGAATGCCAGCAATCAGTGCCACAAATCAGTGCCCACCAATCAGTGGCCACAGTACATCAGTGTCACCTATTAATGCCCACCAGTGGTGCCAATCAGTGCCTCATCAGTGCCATCTAGTAGTGCTGCCTATCAGTGTCACCTACCAGTGCCTATCAAAAATGGAAAATGGCAGAACAAGCTCCAACAATACTGAACCCTGTCCTGCATCCTTCCCAGCTGCCAGCAGAGTTGCACCAAAAGAAAGCTCTATTTGTGGGAAAAAAAAAAAAAGAAAAAAATTTCATTTGGGTACAGCATTTTATGACCGCGCAATTGTCGTTCAAAGAGTGACAGCGCTAAAAGCTAAAAATTGGTCTGGGCAGGAGGGGGGTTTAGGTGCCCAGTAAGCAAGTGGTTAAAGTAACGCAGTGCCGTATCGCAAAAAATGGCCTGGTCATGGAGGGGGGTAAATCTTCCAGAGGTCACGTGGTTATATTTGTATAAAAAAAAACAACTTTGTGCTAGTTGCTTTGTTTGTAGGGTAATATATTCTGAGCGCAGATTTTTTTTTTTCTTTTTTTGCTCTATACACGCCTCATGGGAACATGTTGAAAACGCACATAAAGGCGCATGTACTCCATCACACCTGTATGATTTGAACCTAGCCTAAGGGCGTGTTCCTACATGACAAAATTATCAGCAATTAGGCCTCATGCACACTGATGTTTTTACAGCTGCTTTTTTGAGCTTTTTTTGCAGCTTAAAAAGGCCTGTCTATGTTAGTCTATGGCTTCATGCCCACCTAGGCGTTTTTGAGCTGCAAATGGCATAGGCGTTTTTAAGCTGTAAAAAAAACCCAGGACCAGTGGGTTTTGAGAGACGTTTTTCAGCTGTAAAAACGCTCTAACGCTGATAAACGCTCAAAAACACTCAAAAACATCGCTAACCAACGTTTTTTAACGTTTTTGATCCATTGAAAAAAAAAAATTTGGAAAAAAACGCTTAAAAACGCTAACGCTCAAAAACGATAAAAAACGCTAATGCAAAAACGTTAAAAAAAGCTGAAAAAAGTTTTAAAAAATCACTGCAAAGATACTGGCGTTTTCATAAAGTTATTTTAACAGCCTGTGTGCATGAGGCCTTATCATCAATTATTTTAGCTGGAGGCTGGTGTCCTTTCTATGATGGGGGTGGGGGAACAATGTTACAGAATGCACTTTCTGCCTTTTTTTTTTTTTTAAACTTTATTGAAATATAAAAGTGACATTCCATTCATGTCTACCTGACCAGTGCTGACATCAGGTGATGCAGCATGTCTCCCGTTCTCCAGCTGCACCGCAGATGCTGTGGATGGGATATACAGAAAACAACTGTCCTATGTGTGTCCTTGCTGTGATTGGCGTTGATTGGGTGCCAGTCCCTGCAAATAGTGTGAATGGGCCCCTGAGAGAAAAAGCGGGTGCAGACACACTCATCCTGGGTGTCAGGTTTAATGAATCAGTCCATGTTGTCTGCCCTCCCCTCCCCCCACCGCCTGGCTTTAGAAATGGAGACAAATGTGTTAATAGCTTATAATTAGAAATCTATACAGCTCCGCCATCTGAAACCAGAGGTAAGCTTTTTCTTTCTTTTTTTTCTTTTTTTTTTTTACTGCAGTTCATTTAGATAGAAAGTCACATTAAAACTCCACAAGTCATAATAGAGTCTAATAGTCCTTTTTTCTGAGGAATATTTGTGTTGATCTTTACGAGGAAAATGTAAGAAAATCCATGAACAGCTGCAGCTGCTAAAGACTGCGATATTCACTGAGCGGTACCTGCGAAGACGCATGGAGGAGTGCGTAATTGTGGCAGTGCAGCTGTTCCCCATCAAGACTGTTCGGTGGAGGGGGCTACTAGAGCCCGGGCTGTCTTCTTCTACTGGTCTTCCTTCTTCTTTTATTGTAACAAGGGCAGTGCCGGATTACCAAATAGGCAGTGTAGGCACCAGCCTATGGGCCCCATGCTGTTTAAGGGTCATGTGACAGGCACAGTGGTGTAGCGTGGGGGGGTAGGCAGCCGGTGTGGTCGCCCCGGGCGCAACATTTAGGGTTGGTGCAGAAACTAGTCTGGCCCTGACCCCTTGTGTAGCTGCTTCCCTGACACACAGCAACAATCAAGTCTCTGTGCCTGGACACAAATTCTTGCAGTGCAATAATCTCCTCTACCTCTGACACCTTGGAACTACCCAGGCTGGTTTAAGGGGGCGGATCTGCTGTCAGGACGAAGACCAATCAGGTGGCAGTTACAGGCTCTTTACTGTCTGGTTGGGATTCCTGTCTGTGACAGCAGGTGGTGCTCTCTCATTCGGCCCCGGCGGTAATGGGGTTGTCGGTACGGCATTAGGGAGGCGTGGCCGGAGGGTTCTGCAAAAGGGGGGGTGAGCTCAGCAGCACAGAGAGGTGCAGGTCACTCATTAAAATAATATTGATTTGATCTTAAAAGAAAATGACAATGAAATTTTCCTAAATTGTTTTCAAAAGACAGAAAAGAACATATCAACTCAAAAGAACAAAAACTTTACATTAAAGACTCTATAGAGAAAACATTGTATTAATGTAATGTACATAAACCATAGACATCAGGCTCACATTAGCTTGTCTCCTAAAAGCTCATCTGTTTTGTCGTGCATTTGTAAGCATTTTTCTGCTCAAAAGCAATAAATAAATACAAATAAATAATAATTAATAAGTACACGAATAATAAATAAAATACATAAATATTAATCATAAATAATAAATAAAATAACCCTAACCCCTAATCTTAACCCCTACCTCTAATCCTAACCCCCTAACCCTAATATTAACTCCTAACCCCTAAACCTAATCCTAATATTAACTCCTAAAACTAACCTAGCAAATTAAATAAATAAAAAATAAATACATTTCAAATAAAACTTCTAACCCCAACCTTTAACCCCTTACAAAAAAAAGTAAAATAAATCATTATAAATAAATACATTAAAATATATAAATAATAATGATAATATATAAATTGTATTTATTTATTTTTGCACTAGCATTTTATGATATTTTTTGGCTCATACTTAATTGTTTTAGACATATGTTTGTGTACTGTATTTAACATTTATCAGCAGACTACTGAGCAATTGCCACTTTATGATTGCTTTACTTGCACATTAGTGTGTTTTTGTGTTTATTATGCTATATTTGATTATTGCAATATTTATTAAGATTTATGTCACTTTTTTACCTTATTTCCTTTTATATTTTGATTAGAGCGCTGCAATTTGTTTTGAATTTTATTTTATTTTTTTTCAATTATTTTATTTATTTTAAACATAGGACATACTCAAGAGCATACATAAGAGAAAAAGAAAAGCATTAACATATTTAAACATGCTTAAAAACACAATTTTATATCATCTAGCAGTAAGTTGAATATAAGTTGAATCTGTATCTAAAATATCTCTTAATCAACCCAATATCCTATATACTGCCTCCCTTGTAGTCTCGAGCCTGTCCCAGTCAATTTTATACCATTAATCATTAACCAAACAAAACCAAACAAGGGAGAAAAAAAAAAAAAAAGAAAAAAAGGGGAGGAGAAAGAGTCAATCCATGGAGATACATCTCCAGTACACTTGCCTCCCCAGAAGAGGATTTAAGTAAGATCCTTTAATGTCTACTTTAACTATTCAAGTTACCCTCCAAAAGGGTACTTCCCTCCTCCGAGGCCAGAAAAGTATTCCAAGAGGACCAGGCCTCCGAATATCTCTTTTGTTGGTGTCGTGTAGAAAGGACCAGATCTTCTAATTTACTGATCTCTGTCACTTTGCGCAGCCACATCCCTATCGTCGGTGTTTTGAATTTTAAATAAATAATAAATAAAAACAAATGAAAAAGCTGAAAAGCATAGCAACGAATGATGAAACAGATGATATGTACAGATAAAAATGCCAAGCACTTTTAAAAACATTGTACAAAAATACTCAAAAAATGCCCATACAAACTCAAGGAAAAAATGTGACACTCGGGTGGGAATGCAGCCTAACACGTGGTGCCAGGCGTTGCACAGCTGTCGCTTTTGCTGCGTTTGTAGGGCAGCCATTGAAATGAATTGCCTTCCCTATGCATGTAGCATGACAACATGCAAAAAACTCACACCTGTGCATCAAGGGGTGAATGGGGCTGCTAAAAATCTACCAATCTCCACAAATTCTCTTGGAATTTTCCTGTCCTCTGGTGCCTGCAGCGTCTCACATGCTCCTGACCTTGTGGGGTCATCAAACACTCCGGTCCTCGGAGTTTACAGAGAAGGGTGCCAAAATTTGAAATGTGCATTTTTTTTTTTTTTTTTTAATAAGAGCTCATAGAAAAATGGTTGGCTTGACATACACAGTATGATGTCGTTTGTCACTACCATTAACACAGCAGTCTTTGTTTTCTGAGCATTATTTTTTTTTTTCCCCCCACTTTCCTAAGAAAAACGTTATAACTGAACTCCAGCCTTCCACAGTTGGACAGGCTCCCCTCCTGTGATGAAAATGCTTACTCTGATTTCACTGCACGCTGTGAGCTTCTCACAGTGTGCGTTAGAAGATGCAGCAAGTCGAAGCTCCAAACCGTTGGAGGAGAAAAAATCTATTCTCAATGGAGTTGGTGCACATCTCCACTACTAAACGTCTGAAGCCAAATGCCTGAAGCTCAAAGAAGTTCTCGGGTTATTTTTGTGGCTCAAATCGGGAAGATTGGTACTTTTTTTTTTTTTTTTCGATAAATTTTTATTGAAAGTTTTCAAATACAAGACAAAACCAATACGTAGTAGCTAGGCTACGTGATAAACTTATGAATAACCATTATTGATTTTATATTAAACAAACAACATGTTCCATAGAAGCAATATAATTCTTTTTTCGGGACACGGGGGACATGGCTTCGTGGTGTGAATTGCCATGATGGAGAACAAGTAGACATGCGTAGTTACTTTCATCCCGAATACAATAAAATATAATATAAAATAACAAAGCAATAGAATACAAACAAAAGAATATTAAAGAATAGAATAGAATAAAATAAAACAGAATATGACCATCTTCCTACATTAGAATAGAATAAATTCATATTTGAATAGAATAGATTGAAATAGAATTCAAAACAATGGAATCCAAAATAATAGAAAATAATCGAATAGAAAAAAAGAGAAAAGAATAGAACAACAATATAATAGAATAAATATAAAGAATATAACCATCTTCAGAAATTCGAATTTCGAATAGAATGAGTTTGAGTAGAAAAGATTAGAATAGAAAATAATAAAAAAGAATAGAATAGAAAAGAATTGAAAAACAATTAATATAGAATAAAATAGAATAATACTGTAATATTCGTTCTATTTTATTTTATTCTATTGATTTTCTATTTTATTATTTTCTATTACTTTCTATTCTATTCTAACCTTTTCTATTCAAATTTGAATTCATTCTATTCAAAATTTGAATTTCAGAAGATGGTTATATATTTTTTCTATTTTATTCTATTTTGTTCTAATTTTCCAATTGTCAGACAGCCAGTATCAGTAGCCTAATGCAACAGCTGCATTTAAATGGAAAAAAAAATCAAATTTGAATTCGTTTTCGAATTCGAATACCGATTTGTAAAAAAAAAATTGTTTTCGAATGCGGTCAGATTGTTTTTGAATTCCGTAGAATTTTTTTAATTCGAATACGAAAACGAACGAAACACATTCAAAAAATGAATGTAACAAATTTAATGAAACTAATTTATTTAAATAACTAATCAAAACAAAAGCTTTTGGCTCTGTCTGTGTTGGAACTGTGTTGTGAACGGGTCCCTACTCCCTACCATAATTGGATTTTTATAGTACTGTACATTATTCACACATGTGATGCCGTGTTTTTGTAAGCCACAAAGGTGAACTTTCATTTTGGGAGTTGGGAAGTCAGGGTATGGTATATGGCTGGATCAGATACACGTTGTACTTAGCAGGAAGAAAGAAGAAGCTATTTTTGTGAATTAGTAACAGGTTTTGGTTCAGTAGCTATTTCAGATCTCTGACGCCGGGAGCAGCGGAGGGGGGAAACTTCTGGAAGATAACAGAAGGCGACAACGTGAGAACAAGCAGCCGCACATAGACAGACTTGTTTTACTTGGCACAAGGTGATAATTCGGGTCTTAAGAAAATTTCCCAAACCAAGTCCTGCAGTTCTGAGATCACTCTTTGTGTGCGGGGACAAGGGGTGGGCAGGGTGTGCAGGAGGGGCACTGTGGTGTCATGTGAGCTGCGGGGGGGGCACCACAAGGAGATGGGGGGGGTTTGTGTTGGAAGGGGGAATTTGGGGGACAGAACACGGTAAGTATTGTTCTAGGAGAGGAAATTTGGGGGGGTGCTAAGAGTGGGGATTTAGAGGGATTTGTGTAGGGAGGGGGGATGGGGGAAGAAGATTTGTGCTAGGAGGGGTGATTTGACGGGAATTTGTGCTCGGATGGGGAGATTTGGAGGAGAATGTGTACTAGGATGGGAAATTCTAGGGGTAGAGGACTTGTGCTAGGAAGGGTGAATTATTTTTTTTTGGGGGGGGGGCATTTGAGCTGGGGGGATTTGGGGGATGGGGGACAAAGATTTGTGCTGAGAGGAAGGATTTCAGCGGGGGGTGAATTTGTACCTGGAGGAGGGGGAATTTATGCTTAGGGGATAAATATGCGTATTAGTGCTCAGTGTTTTTGTAGGGGGGGGTTTGCTGACACAAAATGCTGATACATCTTAGGGGGAGGGCACAGTTTGGCATGTTCACCTTAGGCTCTGGATTACCTTGTTCCGGCACTGAAGGTAGCACACCCCACATAGGAGCTGCAGATGAACATGGATCCCCCCCCACTCCTGCACAGCCAGGCACACCGAATCTTCACAGGCACACAGAGTCAGAGAACAGTCCATAGCTTTGTTTTTGTTATTTATTAGAGGGTTAATAACTTGGATAGGGATGGAAGGTTATGGGATGCCCACTTGACTTCAAGGACAACTCTACCTATATACATCTATATACAGTCTCCTTTACATTCCTCCTGCACTGCCAACCCACCTGGCTGCAGCTGCCCCTTTCACTAGCCCTCCTGACTGCCTCTCTTCACCAGTCCACCCGACTAACTCTTCACCAGCCCACCCGACTGACTCTTCACCAGCCCATCCTACTGACTCTTCACCAGTCCACCCGACTGACTCTTCACCAGCCTACCCGGGTAACTCTTTACTAGTCCATCTGACTGACTCTTCACCAGCCCACCTGACTGACTCTTTACCAGTCCACCCGACTGACTCTTCACCCGCCCACCCGACTGACTCTTCAGCAGCCCACCCGACTGACTCTTCACCAGCCCACCCGACTGACTCTTTACCAGCCCACCCAGGTGACTCTCAGGAAAGGATAGATGACTTACAGTGTAAGTAAACCCCCCTATAATTTTCAGCCAAGGAAGCTGCCATCTTAGCCTCTGTTTAATCTACAACTGCCATGATGCTGCACATGTGATCAGTTATGACACCAGCCATTGGATAGTTTGACAGTTTGGTTAAGAGCACAACCAATGGGAGTGTTACATTTCCGGCATGTGCCGTAAATGAAACCGTTTTATGGATGGGTTTACTTCCACTTTAACTACACCGCTGTCTTCAAGGGAGACTGGCTACATGTGGCAGTTTCCCTTCTTTGTTAGTCCCCACAGTGTTGCATTACTCACTCTGTCCTCTCTTGCTCCTGTGCCTCCAGGAAGACCTCCTCCTGTGTGTTTTAGCTGGAGTCTTTCAGCAACCGAGCACCGGCCTGAGGCAGAAAACGCCTCCTCAACACTGCATCTCCATCTTCCACCCGATCTCCCCTGCTGGCATAACTCATCAATATTTAAAGGCTCCCAGCCAGGCCCATCCCCAGGGATTGGCCTGAGACTTGTAAATATGCTGAGCAGCCCTCTTAGTTTATCATCCACCCACTATCTTCCAGAATGTTCTCCAAAACTCTGGAAACGGGGGAGGCATTAGAGAGCTGCTGAGATGAGTCATCCAGCCCTGACCTCTAATAAACTTTGACCCAATTAGGACTCACCAGCTTAAAATGTGAGTCAAAGTATGGTTTGCCTACACTAACTTCTTGCACACACTAGAGGGTGCTACACATTTATAGAAGAGAGAAATATAACTGCCATATAACAAAGGTGTCCTGAGGATTTTCTGGAAGAAAACTAAAAGTTTGTCAATTTACCATTTAATTTGCTTCCAGCAGCAGCCCAGGGTGTTATTAGGTATCAGCCCTGAGCTCAGACCTTGGACATTACAGCCTTAATGGGCCCTACATCCCGACACTGAACTTACAGTATATTTCTGCTCTGACAGGGAGAGAATACAAGTTAATAGCTGCACATCCATCATTCTTATCCACTCTCACACCTTCTATATGCATAGCTCCCAACTGTCCCTGATTTTGAGGGACTGTCCCTGATTTCGAGGTACTGTCCCTAATTTGGAACAAAGTCCCTCTTCCCTCCTCATTTGCCCCTCATTTTGGTCTGATCTATATAATTGTAAATAAAATGCACTTTTTATCTTTCAAAGAGTTTCCCAATGCTAAACCTTTCATCCACATTCTAAATTACTGCATTTGTAAATGTTAAAAGCCAATATAAAGAAATAATAGTGGTAAAAAAAAAAAACACTTGTGGGTTTCACAATTTTTTTTCTTTTGTAGAATTCTCCTTTAAAGGGGCGGGGGGGCTATGCCTACATACTTTTAATAATAGGTCTCCTCATTTCAATCTCAAAAAGTTGTGAGGTATGTATAAATTTGCCTTGAGTCCTTAATGACCTGACCCAGCCCTTTTCCCTGCAAAGTTGTCAAGCTGATGATTTTGGAAATCAGTTTTCATATGTGCAAAGAGCAGTAAATGTGTATTGTGCAGTTTTCGTTACTCTTTCTAAAAGGTTGCCAACATTTACATATGGCCATTGCATAGTCCTACTTCTTTTGTTATACACACTGGATATAATTCTGCTTTTTTTCTTTGTATGTAAATGTGACACAGAATCACTTTATGTCTCCTGTATGCTGTTCTTATTCTGTATGTATGGACAGTAGCCATACTCCTGTATGACGGGTATAATTCTCAGTATCTGTTCTTATTCTGTATACAGTGCCTTGAAAAAGTATTCATACCCCTTGATATTTTCCAAATTTTGTCATGTTACAACCAAAGTAAGTAAAGCCTCATTCAACGTAATCTGGGGATAGGGGTACGTACCATCAACCTTATATATTGGATATTGGAAGGAAGGGGAAGTGCATGGGGCTGCTCCAAACATGCCCCTCAGCACTGAAACGTCGAGGACTATCTCGGTACCCAAGGATTAAACCAAGAAGGAACAAGGAACGGGAGGGGAGAACAGGGAGAGGGGGGGGGGGGGGGGGAAAGGGGAAGAGAGAGGGGAGGGGGGGGGGGGAGATGACATGAATGGAAGCGGAAGGGACCGGAGAATGGAAAAAAGGAAACAAAAAAAGAAAAAGCAAAAAAGAAAAGAAAATACAACAAAGAAAGTCAACATACACCAAGAACGTCATAACACACATGTCCAGAACAGAGAACACTGACCCACCTGATCAAACACGTGTACCCTGTATAAATACTGGGGGCAATATGCAGGTAGAAGAGGGCAGTATGTCCCAAAGATATGAGACAGGCTGTGGCAGCGTATCAACAACAATACTGGGAATAATCCAGATGGGTCGGTCGCAGTTAGCAATCGGTCTGCTGTAACAGATTAATAAGGGTACATATAAGGAGTTCTACGTTGATCGCTGCCTTCCCATTGGATGCTGTGCATTATTTGAACAGTTCAGCTCTTTTGTGGAGTGGGTGGTTCGTGATGTATCTGGAGTCAATTCTATCATCCATTACTTGGATGACTTCCTTTGTGTGGGCTCGGCCTCCTCAAGGATCTGCGCGGTGCTACTGACTACGTTGGAACACATCGCTGATCGTTTTGGTATCCCCTTGGCCCCGGATAAGACAGAGAGGCCGACCACAGTCCTTAGTTGCTTGGGCATTGTGTTGGACATCAGCGCCATGGAGTGCTGCTTGCCAGAGGACAAGCTGGTTGCCCTCAAGGAGGAGATTCGGAGTCTTTTGGGACTGTGCAAGGTTCAACTTCAGAAATTGCAGTGGTTGTTGGGTAAGTTGAATTTTGTCTGTCGAATACTACTGATGTGGAGAGTATTTTGCCGACGGCTGTCAGCAAGTACGATGGGGGTCACATCGCCCACGCATTTTGTGCATCTGGTAAAGGAACATAGGGAGGATTTGCGAGTGTGGCACTCTTTCCTGGAATCTTTTAACGGGCAGGCATGTCCGGGCCGGTTAGTAACTTTGATCTGGAACTGTACACGGATGTGGCCGGCTCGACAGGTTTTGGGGCTTTCTTCCAGGGCCGGTGGAGTGCAGGACCCTGGCCGCATTCGTGGAAGGAAGCAGGCTTTATCCGTAATTTGGTGTTACTGGAATTGTTTCCGGTGGTGCAGGCCGTGGAGTTGTGGGGTGAGTCTTTCAGGGATCTGAAAGTGCGCTTCCACGGGAACAATCTAGGGGTAGTACAGGTCA
This sequence comes from Aquarana catesbeiana, assembly GCF_042186555.1. Classification (NCBI taxonomy): domain Eukaryota; kingdom Metazoa; phylum Chordata; class Amphibia; order Anura; family Ranidae; genus Aquarana; species Aquarana catesbeiana. The sequence goes on from NC_133328.1 coordinate 41,839,912, forward strand.
CCAATAAGGTCTCAGCCTCTTCTCCGCCAGTGGTGCGACTGCTCCAACACTTGGTGCTGAGATGTCTGCAGTTACATTTTTTTATTCATGCAGTTCACCTTCCGGGAGTTGAGAACATCATAGCTGACGCTTTGTCTCGCTTTCAGTGGGACAGATTCTGGGAGTTGGCGAAGGCGGCGGAGCAACGCGGGGTTACTTGTCCCGACTGGCTGTGGATGATTGCCTTGTGGTCATCTCTGTATGGATCAGAAGGTCAGTAAGTGAGGCGATGTGGGCTGCATACAGTAAGGTATGGCAAGAATGGCTGTTGTTGGTGCATCAGGCCGAGGTGGACCAGGAGGAAGTGCGATTGCTGGTTCTGTACTTTGTCTCGCGGAACCTTGAAAACGGGAAGTCAGTGTCTGGATTGGCGTTTCTATTCAAATTGCAGGATTTCACTAAGGATTTTTGGGTGAGGCAAGCGTTGAAGGGGTTTTTGGGTTCTCGCGTAAGCGCAGGGACTCTAGGCACCCTGTGTCATTTGAGATCCTGTGGAGAGTTTTGGCCCAGTTGGTTGGTTTATATTCATCAGCCTACGAGGCTTCTTTGTTCCAGGCGGCTTTCTCCCTGTTTTTATGGTTCTTTCAGGATCAGCTAACTAGTTAGCCTGTCCAAGAAGGTATGAGGGGGTATGTTGGCTCAGGAAGTCAATTGCAGGGAGTATAGGGTATCAATAGTTCTGCGCAGATCCAAAATGGATCAGGTGGGCAAGGGGAGGAAGGTTCAAGTCTTTTCTTTACCGGGTTCGTCATTATGTCCAGTGGGGGCTATGAAGGGGTTTCTAGAGGTGCGACTGGAGTTGGCGGGGCCATTTTTGATACATGCCGCCGGGTCCCCGTTGTCCACATTCCAATTCATTTCTGTTTTCAGGAAATGTTTAAGGGTGCTAGGTTTGGAGGAAAAATATTTTTTATCTCATTCCTTTCGTATAAGGGCGGCTACAAGGGCTGCGGCGTGTGGGTTGGATGCTGAGGCGGTCAAGCGCATTGGTAGGTGGGAATCGCGTAGGTTCCAGCTGTATGTTCATCCTCACCTTTTGGTTGAGGGGAGGGGGAGCTTATGGGGCATGTTTGGATGGATATGATAGTACGACGTGCCTGTTGATGTTATGTGTGGTGTTTTTCTTCTCTTTCAGGTGCAGTGCAAGGCCTGGTCTGGATATTGGGCCACTCGTACGTGTTTTGGGAGGCCAAAAGTGCAGACGTTAGGCCTGAGGGGAGACAATTGGGCATTTCTCGACTAGAAACCTGTGTCCATTGGTTGGGAGTACTGGGCATGCTATGGAGTAGGATGGTGCCAGAAGTGCATCGCTTTGTGTGACTGGATAGGCTGCTGGATGTTTTGGTGCTACACGTAGGCGGAGTGAGGTCCATGTTGGACATAACGCGGAATATCAAATTTGATTTCCTGCGGCTCCACATGGCCTTCCCAAGATGCTTATTATGTGGTCCGACATCATCGCTCGGACGACTTGGCGATTGGCCAGATCGGTAGAGAGGCTCAATAAGGCTCATAAAAAGGTTAACAGGGATGTTAGCAGATTTGTGGTTCGGAATGGGGGGCTGGTTATCAGGCACTTAGAGCTGGAGGTGGATACTTAGAGATACCTTCGGGGTGACGGGGTACACCTCAATGCGGCGGGGATTGATATGTGGGCCCTGGGGTTGCAGGATGGCATCCAGAGAGCGCTGAGCGTATGGAGGGGCAAACAAGGGTAAGGTTTTTCCTTTGGCACTGTGGTAGGTGTTGGTCTTTGCGGGTGAATGAAGACACCTCGGAAGGAAGAGTTCGGGACCCATCGGTGGTATTCCAGTTAACGGTGGTTTAGCTGGAAGTTGGTTAATGGCTGCACTGCGGTCAGTGGGTTGTTTCAGAGCCAGCACATCAGCTAGAGGCCTATTAGCATATTTGAAAGGTACCGCAGTGCAGTATTAAACAGATGGTATTTTGGGGTTCCTGCAAAGACCAACGCTAGTATTGACGGATGGGGTTTTTGGTAGCAGATGTTTTACCACTATGTTAATTTAAATTTAATTTGTTAATAAAAGAGGCTGCTATGGCCAATATTTACTCCAACTTGGTGTGGTCTTGTTTAATGGGTAATGGTATGGGGTTTGAAGTATGGGGTTGGTCCGGCAGTGATGGAAGGATGGTACATCTGTTATACAATGGTCATGTTGTATACTTGATGCAATTCTCAGTATATGTTATGTCTGCATTGATGCTGCATGATGATACCACTTCTCATATATCCTGGAAGTGAACGCTCAGAATCTATTCTTATTCGCCAAGTACAAATTCATGTGTATACACCTCCTCTATTCATTTTTCCCCCCAACACATGCATTCCAACACCTCCTTACCACCCTAGGAGGATATGTTTACATTTGTGCATTGTGGGAACATGTGCAAAATCATGCACTTTGCCGCAGCACACAAAAAACATGCAGGACTTTTGAAGACACACAGCAATGCCATTAAATTGAACCCCTATGCATCTAGCATTGCACCTGCATGATGTGAACAGAGCCTTAGGGGGTTATTTACGAAAGGCAAATACACTTTGCACTGCAAGTGCACTTGACAGTGCAGTCGCTCTAAATCTAAGGAGTAGATCTGAAATAAGGGGAAGCTCTGCTGATTTTATCATCCAATCATGTGCAAGCTAAAATGCTGTTTTTTTATTTCCCTTGCATGTCCCCTCGGATCTACAGCGACTTTACTTCCAAGTGCACCTTCAGTGCAAAGTGGATTTTCCTTTTGTAAATAACCCCCTTAGTGTGTTTTCCATGCATAGGGTATGAATGAATGAATGAATGAATGAATGAATGAGTGATTTGTAAAGCGCTGCAAATGCGAACTGAATCGCCTCAAGGCACTAATGCGTTTTGTGCTGTCATCTTCTTAGAAGAGGAAGGTCTTGAGTTTTTTCCTGAAGGCCAGATGGTTTTCTTCCATGCAGATGTGAGTCGGAAGAGTGTTCCATTGCCGAGGTCCCTGGACTGCGAATCTTCGTTCTCCCCTTGCTTTTTAGCGGTATTTGGGAATGAGGAGGAGGTTTTGGTTAGATGATCGCAGATTGCGATTGGGTGTGTAGTGTTTTATTTTCTCTCGGAGTTATTGAGGGGCGTTACCTTGTATGCATTTGTGGGTGAGGCAGAGGGTCCTAATTGTGATCCGATTCTTTACTGTTAGCCAATGTAGGCTCCTCAGGGATGGGGAGATGGACTCCCAGGGTTTTTTTCCTGTTAGCAGTCTTGCCGCCGCGTTTTGGATGGCCTGTAGGCGCGCAAGCTGATATTCGGGTAATCCTATGTAGAGCGAGTTTGCGTAGTCGAGTCGGGAATTGATGATTGTTCAGACTACTGCTGCTTTGTCCTCTTCTGGGATGAAGGGGATGAGTCTGCGTAGCAGGCGGAGGAGATGGTGAGATCAGCTAACTACTGATCCTATTTGTGCATCCATTGTCATTTCTGAGTCAAAGATAACTCCAAGACTCTTGGCTTTGGTGCGCGGAGAGATGGTTTGTCCTAAGATGGTGGGAGGTGTCCAAGGGGTCTTGTTTTTGGCATTTTGGTTAGCGTGTAGAAAAAGTTCTGTTTTTGATGCATTGAGTTTGAGGGAACTAATGGTCATCCAGTCATCTATCAAAGTGAGGCATTTCTCTAATTTCTGATGGTGGTCTTTTTGTCCGGTGATGCGAAAGTAGATTTGGGTGTCGTCAGCGTATGAGTGGAAGCAGAGGTCTGATTTTTTGATGATTTTGAGGAGTGGGCGGATGTAGATGTTGAATAGCACTGGCGACAAGGGTGAACACTGAGGGACTCCACAGAAGATTGTTCAGGTTTCAGAGGTGAATGCTCCTAGTTTCACTGTCTGAGAGCGATTCTCTAAGAAGGATGCAAACCGTTTTAGACTAGAATCTGTTGCTCCTGCTACTTCTGTGAGGCGGACAAGTAGAGTATTGTGGTCCACTGTATCAAAGGCTGCACTGAGGTCTAACAGTACCAGGAGGCATGATTCTCCGTCATCTACTGCTTTAAGGACATCATCCCATATTTTTAGAAGTGCAGTTTCTGTGCCATGGCCTGGGAGGAAGCCTGATTGTAGAGTGTCCAGAAGTTGATGTGTGTCCAGGTGGCGTTGTAGATGTTGTACTACCGCTTTCTCCATAATCTTGGAGATGGTGTTAAGGCTTGTTATCGGTCTACGGTAGTTAGGGTCCTTAGGGTCGAGATTGGGTTTCTTTAGCAGGGGTTTGACAATGCCTTGCTTGAGGGTGGTTGGCACAATCCCTTCTTTGAACGACTGATTTATGAGGTGTGTTATAGTGGGAGCCAGGATGTCGGAGCATTCTTTAAAGAGTTTCGTGGGAATGATGTCATTTGGTGATGTGATGTCTCGAAGGCTTCTCATAATGTCTTTGGTCGTGTCAGTGGTGATTGGGGTCAGGAAGAAGTCCGGCGGTTGTGTGATGTTTGTGTTGATATCCTCTTTTTGCCTTGGTTGGATAAGGTTGGTTGTTTTTTTCTGTTGAATTGATTTCCGAATGTTGTCGATTTTGTCAATGAAGAAATTTGATAACTCATTGCAGAATTCTTGAGTATCATTTGCTGGGGGCTCTAAGCAGGTTGGGTTCATTGACTGGGCGACTATTTTGAAAAGTTCCCGCGGCCGGTTTAAGGCAGTTGAGATGGTGTTCGAGAAATGTTCTTTTTTGGCTTTGAAGATTGCTTTGTGGTAGCCTATTCAAATCAATGGCTTACCTTAAATGCAAAGCCCAGAAATGCACAAATGTGCACACACCCTGCTGTACCTGCATAGATGTGAATGGAGCCATTCTCTCCGGTCACACTTCAGCATTGTGGGAATACGTGCAAAATTGTGCGCTTTCCTGCAATGCACAAAAACGAGCCACCTTTTTAATTCTTAATGGCACCCCCACGCATCTGTAAATGTACACATTTTTGCACAAGCCAACATGCACCACCAAGTGCTTTCCTTAGGGACTTCTTCTTTTAAGCATTTCTCACCCATAGGGCAGCCCACTGAAAATAATGGCTACCTTACCTGCGGCCAGCGGCGGCCAGAACATAAGGGGCGCAGGGGCACCGCCCCCCTAATCTCCATGCGGGGCATCGGACGCAAAGATTTATACAAAGTTTTTTTTTTTTTTAAGCACACGATTAAAGCCTGAGGCACTAATTGGCTTAAAAAAGGTTGGGCTTGGGGCGCAATGCTCTGCGCCCCGAGCCCACCCACTTGTGACATTAGCGAATCAATATTCGCTGTTGTTCTTGGGCTTCTCCTCCTGGCCAAACAGGACAGAAAGCGGATCTTAAGACTGGATTGGCTGGGAGGAAACGCCGGGGAAGCAGCGACCTGGAATGGGCAAGTGCGGACCTGGTGGGGGGGTGATTGTTTGCGCCCCCCCAAAAAAATGGAGCACCAGCCCTCTCTGCCTGCGGTACGTGGAACTCCATGTGTGCTCCAATGGTGTAAACGGAGCCTAAACTGTTCTCCCAGCTAGTCATCTCTGTCACATTCACCTTCACTTGTATAACCTGGAAAAGAGCATGAATCCTGAAAATGTAACTTTACAGAACATCTGTACAGTTTATACAGAATACAGAAGGACATAAAGGAAACGGATGTGGGAACTTGTTATTGGTGTATAGTGCACCTGGATTTTCTCTTCTTGGAGGGAATCACAGCTGTAAAACAAATCTGGTTATTTCAGCAGATGTGGTCTGTATCGGGACAAGGCAGAGATGGAAGAAACAGTCTATGACGGGGAAAGTTCTATGGTGGAGTACTGGAAATCAGCCATGTAAAGGTTTCTTTTGTTACTCCCTTCTTTTGTTTGATCCTATAAACTGTTTTCATCCTGTAGAAAGTCCGCAGACAGGAAACCAAATGTCACATATACATTTTGAAAATCAACTGTTGGGGAGTTCATTCACAGGAAAGGGAAATGATTAAATATACAGATCCCCTGCAGGTAGTTTCCAGGCTGAGTACTAGATTTGTGCACAACGGGAAATTTTGTTTAGTTTCGGTTCGCTGTCATTCGTAAAATACATATTAGTTCTGTTATATTCGTTATGTTATGTTAATTCGTTTTCGGATAATTCGTTATTATTCGTAGAGTGTCGATATTCGTTGTACTGAATCTCGAATCATGTCGAATTCATTCGTTATATCCGCTATAATGTCTTTCATATTAGTTGAAAATCAATATTTATGTATGTATATATATTCGTGATAATGATTCGTAGTTTGGAAAGTTGTTTGTTTATTGAATCTATTAACACACACAATGACAATATCTCTTCTCCTCTGCTCAAATACAATACAATACAACACCCTTCTCACTCAGTTCTCAGGAATGCACGTTGCCAGTAATCCAACCTCCAGCACAAAATTAATCAGCTGATTGGACTGTAATTCCGCATACACACGGTCGGAATTTCCGACAGAAAAAGTCTGATGGGAGCTTTTCATCGTATATTCCGACCGTGTGTATGCCCCATCGGACTTTTTACATCAAAAATTCAGACGGACTTAGATAGAGAACATGTTCTATATTTTTTCCTATCAGGCAAACCGCTAGTCTGTATGCTGTTCCGATGTACCAAAAATGACGCATGCTCTGAAGCAAGTACGAGATGTCGTACGTGTTGTCCCGTCGTACGTGTTGTACGTCACCGCGTTCTTGACGGTCGGAATTTGGTGTGACCGTGTCACACTCAAGACAGCTTGAGCGGAATTCCGTCAGAATTACGTCGGGAAAAACCAAAACCGGTCGTGTGTACAGGGCATAAGATTTACTTTGAGTTGACCTTTTGTTTCATTAGATTTTTAACGAATTATTGAATCATGTCGAATTCATTTGTTATATTCGCTATAATTTCTTTCTTATTAGTTGAAATTCGTTATTTTTTTTATTCGGACATTCCGATGCATCCAAATGTCCGAAAGATGCAAAATTCGGCCGAATTTCTATTCATTACAAAACAAATTGCACATGTCTACTGGGTACAGCATTCTGAGACTTTCTCTGAAATGCCAAGCCCAATTTACATCTAAGATGGACACAAAGCAAAATTCTAAAGAGCTTCCAAGAAAAGCAGAAAAATATATACACTATATTGTCAAAAGTATTGGGACATCTACCTTTACATGCACATGAACTTTAATGGCATCCCAATCTTAGTCCGTAGGGTTCAATATTGAGTTGGTCCACCCTTTGCAGTTATAACAGCTTCTGGGAAGGCTGTCCACAAGGTTTAGGAGTGTGTCTATGGGAATGTTTGACCATTCTTCCAGAAGTGCATTTGTGAGGTCAAGCACGGATCTTGGACAAGAAGGCCTGGCTTGCCATCTCCACTCTAATTCATACCAAAGGTGTACTATCAGGTTGAGGTCAGGACTCTGTGCAGGCCAGTCAAGTTCCTCCACCCCAAACTTGCTCATCCATGTTTTTATGGACCTTGCTTTGAGTACTGATCCAAATAATTTGGTGGAGGGGGGATTATGATGTGGGGCTGTTTTTCAGGGGTTGGGTTTGTCCCCTTAGTTCCAGTGAAGGGATCTCTTAAGGTGTCAGCATACCAAGACATTTCAGACAATTTCATGCTCCTAACTTTGAGGGAACAATTTGGAGATGGCCCCTTCCATTTCCAACATGACTGCACACCAGTGCACAAAGCAAGGTCCATATAATATACTAATGTTGCTCAGGGATCTCTTCTCCAAGGCTCCTCTCTCTCCTTTTAGGCGGTACCCAGGTATAACTTTTCCTTCTCCAGAGGCCGTCACATAAGTGCATGGAACAAACCAAATATATACTCCAGTGTTGGAAGCAACTACCTCAGTGGCCTCTAGTAGGTCCTTAGCAAGTCTTCATTTAATATCCAGGAGCAGGCCAGCCTTTTAAGGGTTCGTGAAGATGGGCAACTGCAGCTTGTTTTCACCTGCATTTCACTTGCATTTGAGATGCTTCTGTGATCATCCAGAGATCACTGACAGGTGCATTTGATCTGCAGCTGACCTCTTTCTTGAATTTTAAGCTACAGCAACCTGCTTTGAGGTGCTTTTGAATTGCCATTGACTAGTATGGGGAGATGAGCAGTTCTGATGTGAACAAAAGTCCATTGAATTTGGCCTGTAAAGAGGAAATTCACCCAGCTATGGGAAATTTTGATAACAATATTTGTTACATGTCCCCATTCACATAGAAAAATCTATAAAAAAAATTTTCAAAATCGCAGCTTACCTTTTTAGATGCTCTATTCTGGACCCTCCAGCAAGGAAAAAATCTAGGCAGATCTCTTTGTTGTGAGGACGCTGGGCAACTGTGTTTGTAACTTTGCCTCATTGAGGGGCCAATGAATGGGATCATGTATTGTAAAATCTTGAACCTTCTTCCCTCAGCCAGAACACTGAAGATTGTGGATGGGTCTTCCAGCATGGCAATGACCTAAAACATACGCCAAGGCAACAAAGGAGTGGCTCAAGAAGAAGTACATTAAGGTCATGGAGTGGCCTAGTCAGTCTCCAGACCTTAATCCTATAGAAAATTTATGGAGGAAGCTGAAACTTCGAATTGTCAAGAGACAGCCAACAAACCTTAAGGATTTAGAGAAGATCTGTAAAGAAGAGTGGCCCAAAATCCCTCCTGAGATGTGTGCAAATCTGGTAACCAACTAGAAGAAACATCTTACCTCTGTGCTTCCCAACAAGGGTTTCTCCACCAAGTGCTAAGTCATGTTTTGCTTGGGGATCAAATATTTATTTTACTCACTGAACTGCAACTTAATTGATAGCCTTTGTTTTATGTGTTTTTTTTTCTGGATTTTTAGTTGACATTCTGTTTCTATCATTTAAAATACACCTATGATACAAATTATAGACCCTTCATTTCTTTGTAAGTAGGCAAAATAACAAAATCTGCAGGGGATCAAATAATTTGTTTCCCCACTGTATACCATTGCTTTACCCCACATAGAAGTACAACATAATGATATCTTGCAATTACTACCGTGTGTGTCATACAAAATGACCCAACACGTTTCAAACTGATGTGTTTGCTTTGAAATATAATGTACATATGTTATAGCACCTTATTAAATGCATTTCACTGATACAATCCCAAGTCTTTAAATGTCATATTTTATACATACATCATCTAAGGGCGTAGAGTTAAACCAGCCATATATAATAAAAACTGCAGATCAACGGCTCCATTGGGTACACAGGGAACACCACCAGACCAACTGGCTCAAGCCGCGTACACAAGAGCGGAATGTCCAAGAGAAAAAGTCAGACGGAAGCTTTTCATCGTGTATTCCGATCATGTGTATGCCTATGTTCTAAATATTTCCGACGGAACCAATTCCTATCGGGAAAACCGCTCATCTGTATGCTGTTCCGACAGACCAAAAACGAAGCATGCTCTGAAGCAAGTGTGAGACGGAAGCTATTGGCTACTGGCTATTGAACTTCCTTTCTCTAGTCCCGTCGTACGTGTTGTACGTCACCGCGTTCTGGACGGTCGGACTTTGGTCAGACTTTGGTTTGAGCGTGTGTAGGCAAGACTGCTTGAATGGAATTCCATCTGAGTTCCATCGGAGAAACCTTTGGAATTTATTCCGACGGCAAAACCGGTCGTGTGTACGGGGCATAAGAGTTTTAACGTAGCCCATTTATTCAAATGGGCTGCAAATGCACCACACAGACCCAAATACGGTCTGCCCCATTTTTTTTCTGACACACCACAACACACACTAGGATGTTACCATGCTTTGTGCACTGTAATACAGATGGGTTGGAAACGCTTTGTTTAGTGTGTTTCATTTCAAAAGAATGGCACCACAATACAGTATGTGCGTTGCAGCAATGTGTATTAAAATGTGCGTTTCTGCAACACGTAGGTCTGACTGTCCATAGTCTGGCCACAGGGGCACTTTAAAGTAACCTCTGCAAACATAACTGAAACTGTTATCTAGCTGAAAATATATGGCACCATCCTTTAAATGGTTCCTTCTCATATTTGACTGCAGTATACGTTTAACGCTGCGGGTGGCTGTCCTTTGTATAGACTATGACGTGAATACAGGTAACTGAATTCCACAATGGTAAGCAACGGGGAATAGCATCTAATTGCCTGCAGCACATTATGCAGAAGATAATGTCACCTTTGTACAAGTTAGATAGATATTTGCATGTGTTGAGCCTGGAGCTGTGAAGACTGCAGACAAGTAAACCCCTGACACCACGTATTGATTTAATGCAGATTGCAGCAGTGTTTGTTTTTTTTTTTTTCATCATGAAACTATGAATACAGATATTTGATTCTGAGTTACACCCCACAAAATAAAGCAATTCTGTCACATGAGGCTACATCACTGTGTGGCAGAATAGTGTGACAAAATATTAAAAAAAATTTTAATTACTTTTTATTTTACACCTTCGTGCTGAGTGTGCCATTGATTCATGATTGTCGGTGGAAGGTGAAGGATCAGCAGTTTGGGCTTCTTCCTTTTGATGGGTAAGACCAGAAAACACCTAGAATCAATCAGTGAGCTGTTAACGTCATTAAATAACCCTGCATAGGAGTTGCAGTCAGAAATATCCAATAAATCCAGCCAACATATCCTTAGGAGGTATTTTTATAGCGGTGAATGTGATTTTCATAAAGAATTCACTGGTGGTAAATGAATGACACATGCACCTAGAAGATTCACCTGCAGTAAATGTTTGGTCAGGATTCACTGCTTTATTTAATTCCTTAAATCCCTGGTACCCATCTTGCAGCCCTTTGGCACTTTTCATGTGGCCCTTTGGGGCCCCTGCAGACACTAATCTGTGTTTGCCCAATGCCCTGTTATAGCAGTGATCTCTAGCAGTCTCGAGTAATGTGTCTCCAGTCTAAAGCCTCGTACACACGATCGGATTTTCCACAGACAAAACGTCAGACTTTTGTCCGAAGGGCGTTGGCCATGAACTTGTCTTGCATACAAACGGCACACAATTGTCGGCCAACAAACACGAACGTAGTGAGGTACTACGTGGCTTTTCAGCTCTTTAGCGCCACCCTTTAGGCACCTTCTGCTAATGTTGTGTTTGGTGAGCATTGGATCCGAGCATGCATGTTTGTACTTTGGACTTTTGTCTGACGAACTTGTGCACACACGATTGGAAAATCTGACAACAGACCGCTGTCCGTGGAATATATCAAATTCAAAGTCTTTGACAGTCTCCTGCTGCATGTCCGCAGTCTCTGACCATCTGCTGTATGATGCCCACAGTCTCTGACCATCTCTTACATCATGCCCACAGTCTCTGACCGTCTCTTGTATCATGCCCACAGTCTCACCATCTCTTGCTTCATGCCAACAGTCTCTGACCATCTCTTGCATCATGCCCACAGTGTCTGACCATCTCTTGCATCATATTCGCAGTCTCTGACCATCTCTTGTATCATAGCGAGGGTAAGTCGGTTTACAATTGGGCATATAGTTGTGCCACATCCAATGTTTACAAGAAATGAAACAAGATCCCCAGGTGGCGGACTTTTAAAGCACAAAATGGCAAAAAGGTATATTCTAATATGAAAAGTATTTATTGAAATATGAAAAATACACATTTAATAAAAAAACATGTTGAGAATAAACGTTCCAGTGTTGTCATACAAATCAGAATACATATAACGGACTAGTGTTTCCTGTAACCAACGCGTTTCGGAGTGAAAATGTAATCCTCCTTATTCAGGAGTATAGTTTAAACAAGAAACTCAGTATTCTAGACTGGAAGTCACAATTGTTTAAAAACATAGAGGTGCCAAGAGGAGTTGTTTCCAAATAGCTTGAGCCACAGAGTTCAATATGCAGGCATATTGAACTGGCCCACGTAAGGGCCAGGCATTTTCCTGTTCTTGAAGTATGCCTGCATATTGAACTCTGTGGCTCAAGCAATTTGGAAACAACTCCTCTTGGCACCTCTATGTTTTTAAACAATTGTGGCTTCCAGTCTATAATACTGAGTTTCTTGTTTAAACTATACCCCTGAAGGAGGATTACATTTTCACCCCGAAACGTGTTGGCTACAGGAAACACTAGTCCGTTATATGTATTCTGATTTGTATGACAACTCTGGAATGTTTATTCTCAACATGGTTTTTATTAAATGTTGTGTATTTTTCATATTTCAATAAATACTTTTCATATAGAATATACCTTTTTACCATTTTTGCCTTAAAAGTCCGCCACCTGGGGATCTTGTTTCATCTCTTGTATCATGCCCACAGTCTCTGACAATATACTGTATCATGCCCACAGTCTCTGATCATCTCTTGTATGATGCCCACAGTCTCACTCTGACCATCTCTGATGGGATCCATAGTGAAAACACAAAAAATGAAGACAGCTGTCTACAAGCACACTGCTCTCTCTTCTCTCACAGGATGGCTGAAATAGTTAATCATTTACTTGTTTTTTTCTTGCATTGTGGGCATTTGGGAGGGTCTCCTGACGTTATCTTTAAAAAATGCTTCTACCCTCAAACGCTCATAACTACTGCTAAAGTCGCATAGACTCGGTATGTAAAAGCCCTAATACTGCTATTTCCTTTGGCAGAACTCCTCACAGGAGCAAAGAGTAGCAAACATCAGCTAATTAAACACACACATTGGCCTTTCACTGCTCTTTTGTCCTACATACCGTATGTCCCTCTAGGTGCAGTCTGTTCCTTGCTGGCTGCTTCTACAGACTGGGTGGATGAGGATTAAAAATAGATTGTGGTTCCTCTGTGAGGCCTCTGTGATGCCAGAAACTTGATTTGGTGAGGTAAAAGATACCCCACAAAGCTCTGGCCCTCCCTCTCAAGCCTGACCCTCCTTTGTGATCCATGGAACTCTCCTCTATTGTCTCTGCCCTGTGTTCTCTGCCATAGTAGCTCCTTGCAGTTAGTCTCCTTCTCTGCTTTGGACTTTTGGCACACACAGCAGCCCTGGCCACAGCACAGTAGCAGTTTCATAGCATCTCCTTTCCCTGTGGCACTGACATTTAGCTCTGTGGCCCCTCCTGTGGCAGCTTGGTCTGCTCTGCCCTGAGGTCTTGACATGCTTTGCCCAGGCCCTGTCTTGTGGCACACTCCTAGGGTTACAGTCTGGGCTGTCTCCCCCGACAGCTTCTAGCACTGTCCCCAGGCTCTATGTTCTCCTCTCTGTTGGGTCCGGTGAACTGAGAATCCTCGATTGTCTTAGGGCCCGCGCACAGGGCCACTGATAAGGCAGTACAGCCAGCCCTCATGTACCAGGCCCAGGGCCCATCAACTCAAAAGGGGGGCTCAGGCACCTGCTGTCCTGCCTTATTGCCAACTCTTGTGGCTCCCCCTGCAGCTCTGCCGGCTTCTCCTCCTTTTTCCTCCTTCAGCTTCACTGCAGGGGGATTGGTATCTGCATCCCCACCCCCCTGCTTTCCGGGTCCCCCCTCCTGTGCGGCCCCCTCCCCTGCAGCATTGTCAGCTTCCCTCCTCTACTCTGCCACCAGCAGTTCAGGGCACACAGGGGGATGTTTCAGGAGAATAGGGAGGGGGTGTGCAGTAAATATGTCCTATTTACCAGCCTCTTCCTTTCCTGAATTGACAATGTGAGCGATTGGCACCGATTTCTAACAACAGCCCTGCCCGTGCATAACACAGTAGATGTTATAGGACATGCAGGGGCGTAACTACCACCATAGCGACCCATGCGGGCGCTATGGGGCCCGCAGCCGAGTGTAATGGGTTCCTACGCTTTCCCTACTCAACTGGAACTTTTCCCTACCACTAGTACTGTCCCTCACAGATGGCTGAGCTGTCCCTACACTACCCACTAGCTAAATGCATGTCAAACCCAGGACCCAGGGTCTTCAATAGACTCTGCCTGACCCAAGATGGCAGCCAAAGTCACATGGGATGTCAGCATCCAACCGGATCGCCGCCCCAGTGACCTAGGGAACCATGTTCCTCCTTACTTCCTCTCCCTCTGGAATGCCGCTGTGGTTGAGTGCCATTTGCAGTGGAGAAAATAGACTGCACCTGCCTACAAGTGCTCCCACCCAACAGGTCTATGAAGGTGTCCAATCATCCTTTACATCTTTGCTGCATCCCTGAAAAAAAAAGTTACACTTTAAACTGTTTCTCTCTTTAGCCACATCAAGCCATTAAAAAAAAAAAAAACAGACAATAGCCTGGCGCCATTCGCCTTATTTCTTTTACTATCTTTATATCATGTTGGCAGCTGCTGGGATTTCACATCCAGTCCTTGACACATTTGACAGAAGCCGGGTGCTGAAAATGAGAAATGCTTTCATATTAAGTCACCACTGTCGCCATCCCTTCCCCCTGCCCACTGACAAGGAAAACGCCATCATTTTTACACGCAGCTAGTTCCCCCGCCGTCTTGCTGTGCGCCATTATTCTCCTGGGGTGGCCATGGTCCACTGTTGGAGATCCATATTACACATTGCCTCCAACCGAATACTTTTCATGCCCTTGTACACATTCTAAATCCATCTTCTTATATCATCCTTCAGCTGCAGAAATATTTTAATAAAGTAGAACTCCAGGCAAGTCACAAAATTCAGCAATAAATATGGGAAGTGATAAACTATTCTATCACCTGGCTGTAATGGCTTCCTATAACCCTGAGATAGTGTCCGGCCGCAGAGGGACACCAACCTGATTATATGACGAAGGAAGAGAATGAACAGTATTTATGTGTCCATCTATGGCCCATCAAACAAACTGGTTACCACAATTTTTATATAGAAAACATTATTGATATATAAAATTTACTAACACTAATTAAAGAGGAGGGCCACTAAAAAAAAAAAAAAAAAAAAATAAAAGTCAGCAGCTACAAATACTGCAGCTGCTGACTTTTAATTGGACACTTACCTGTCCCTGGGTCCAGCGATGCGGGGGATCGAAGCCCCGCTCGTCTCCCCCTCTGTTCGGCGGCGCCGGCATTGCAACTGTGGGCGCCGGGCTGTGGCTTCACAGCCTGGCACCCACTGCGCATGCGCGAGCGGCGCCGATCGCCGTGATTGGCCGCTCAGTCACCTGGGACCTGTAATGGGTCCCAGATGATTGACAGGAGGGAGGAAGGAGCTGAGCCCTTCCTGTGCCGAGACGGAAGTGATGTCACCAGCCCAGGCACTGAAAGAGGCAGACTACGAGGGACCCCCTAGCAACAGGCATTTAGAGGTGAGTAAAAAAAAAAAATATCCAAATGTTTTTTTGTATTTTTTTTTAGGATTTTTCATGTAGTTTTTTTTTTTTTGGGTGGAACACCACTTTAAAGACATAATATACACTTTCTAAAATATCGTCTCCTCCCTGCCTCCCTTAAACTCTTGATCGCTGCACTAGCATACCGCAATCGTGTGCATTGCACCCAGTTGTGGGGCCCTTGCAGAGCGGAGAAGGCCCCATTACACAAGGTGCACATGGAAGGGGCACATTACAAATAGGGATGAGCTTTATGTACGGGTCGAACATGATTTCCACTTGAACATTGGCTCGAAATACGAACATTATAGGGCGTTCGCGCCAAATTCAAGCATCGCGTCACGCCCCATAATGCACTGCGACACCGCAGTGCATTGCTGTCTGATGATTGGCCAAGCATGCACTATGACCCGCATGCTTTAGCCAATCATAGTGCCCTCAGCAAAGAGAGCCATCATTGGCCAAAGGCAGGGTGTCTTTGGCCAATCATGGCTCAGGGGGTTAAGTCCACGCCCCACACTATATAAGGCCGCCTGCACGTCGGCCCTGTGTAGTGTGTTGCTGGCATTGACCGAGAGAGAGTGTCATATCATTTAGATTGAGCAGGCAAGCGATTCAGTTAGCTGCAGTGTATTTAGCTAGATCTGACTGCAGTCTGTTCATGATGTACTGTTTCTAATATACTTAAGGCAGGCAGGTGATTCAGTTAGCTGCAGTGTATTTAATATATACAGTCAGTCTCGTGTGTGTATATATATATATATATATATATATATATATATATATATATATATATATACACACACACACATATATATCCACTGTATCCAGTTTAGCTAGATCTGACTGCAGTCCGTTCCTGGTGTACTGTTTCTAATATACTTCAGGCAGGCAGGTGATTCAGTTAGCTGCAGTGTATTCAATATATAGTTACAGTCAGTCTCGTATATACAGTGGGGACGGAGAGTATTCAGACCCCCTTAAATTTTTCACTCTTTGTTATATTGCAGCCATTTGCTAAAATCATTTAAGTTCATTTTTTTTTCCTCAATAATGTACACACAACACCCCATATTGACAGAAAAACACAGAATTGTTAACATTTTTCAGATTTATTAAAAAAGAAAAACTGAAATATCACATGGTCCTAGGTATTCAGACCCTTTGCTGTGACACTCATATATTTAACACAGGTGCTTTCCATTTCTTCTGATCATCCTTGAGATGGTTCTACACCTTCATTTGAGTCCAGCTGTGTTTGATCTGACTGCAGTCCGTTTCTGGTTTACAGTTTCTAATATACTTCTGGCAGGCAGGTGATTCAGTGATCTTCAGTGCATTAAATATATACAGTCAGGTCCATAAATATTGGGACATTGGCACAATTCTAATCTTTTTAGCTCTATACACCACCACAATGGATTTGAAATGAAACGAACAAGATGTGCTTTAACTGCAGACTTTCAGCTTTAATTTGAGGGTATTTACATCCAAATCAGGTGAATGGTATAGAAATTACAACAGTTTGTTTATGTGCCTCCCACTTTTAAGGGACCAAAAGTAATGGGACAATTGGCTGCTCAGCTGTTCCATGGCCAGGTGTGTGTTATTCACTCATTATCCCATTTACAAGGAGCAAATAAAAGGTCCAGAGTTAATTTCAAGTGTGCTATTTGCATTTGGAATCTGTTGCTGTCAACTCTCAATATGAAATCCAAAGAGCTGTCACTATCAGTGAAGCAAGCCATCATTAGGCTGAAAAAACAAAACAAACCCATCAGAGAGATAGCAAAAACATTAGGTGTGGCCAAATCAACTGTTTGGAACATCCTTAAAAAGAAAAAATGCACCGGTGAGCTCAGCAACATCAAAAGACCCGGAAGACCACGGAAAACAACTGTGGTGGATGACCGAAGAATTCTTTCCCTGGTGAAGAAAACACCCTTCACAACAGTTGGCCAGATCAAGAACACTCTCCAGGAGGTAGGTGTATGTGTGTCAAAGTCGACAATCAAGAGAAGTCTTCACCAGAGTGAATACAGAGGGTTCACCACAAGATGTAAACCATTGGTGAGCCTCAAAAACAGAAAGGCCAGATTTGAGTTTGCCAAACAACATCTAAAAAAGCCTTCACAGTTCTGGAACAACATCCTATGGACAGATGAGACCAAGATCAACTTGTACCAGAGTGATGGGAAGAGAAGAGTATGGAGAAGGAAAGGAACTGCTCATGATCCAAAGCATACCACCTCATCAGTGAAGCATGGTGGTGGTAGTGCCATAGCGTGGGCATGTATGGCTGCCAATGGAACTAGTTCTCTTGTATTTATTGATGATGTGACTGCTGACAAAAGCAGCAGGATGAATTCTGAAGTGTTTCGGGCAATATTATCTGCTCATATTCAGCAAAATGCTTCAGAGCTCATTGGACGGCACTTCACAGTACAGATGGACAATGACCCATACTGCGAAAGCAACCAAAGAGTTTTTTAAGGGAAAAAAGTGGAATGTTATGCAATGGCCAAGTCAATCACCTGACCTGAATCCAATTGAGCATGCATTTCACTTGCTGAAGACAAAACTGAAGGGAAAATTCCCCAAGAAGTCTCTGTCTAACGCATTCTCATGCATGGGTTTCCCTACGGCCAGTTACAAAGCAAATCTTAAAATCAACTACCTTCTCATTTGGTCCCATGTCTGGGTTTCATAGCTTTTTAGATCCCCACCTTTACTATCCTTACCGGGAAAAAAAAAACTTCATCTATCACTGAGTGATGCAATCTACCACCTCAGGGAATCAGTACCGAACCAAGCAACTAAGACCCCGGAGCACTCTCAAGGTCCTATTTTTGGGCAGTAGTGTTACGTGGGGGTATAATCCCCACAAACTGTGGATATGGTGCTAATTTAAGTAATCAGATATTCTGACCTTGCTGTTTTTGATATCTCGGGTTATAAACTTACTTCTGTATTCCATTTGCTTGATTCTAACACTGTTGTATAAATGAATATGTAACTGGTTGTACCTACTCAGTGTGAAAATAAAGGAATTTAAAAAAAAAAGAAAATTCCCCAAGAACAAGCAGGAACTGAAGACAGTTGCAGCAGAGGCCTGGTAGAGCATCACCAGGGATGAAACCCAACGTCTGGTGATGTCTATGTGTTTCAAACTTCAGGCTGTAATTGACTGCAAAGGATTTGCAAGCAAGTATTAAAAAGTGAAAGTTTGATGGATGATTGTTAATCTGTCCCATTACTTTTGGTCCCTTAAAAAGTGGGAGGCACAAATACAAACTGTTTTAATTCCTACACTGTTCACTTGATTTGGATGTAAATACCCTCAAATTAAAGCTGAAAATCTGCAGTTAAAACACATCTTGTTCGTTTCATTTCAAATCCATTGTAGTGGTGTATAGGGCCAAAAAGATTAGAATTGTGTCAATGTCCCAATAATTATGGACCTGACTGTATATACAGTCTCTTACATATATATATATCCACTGCATTCTACTCTAGCCAAGCCTATATCTGACTGCAGGCCATTCCTGGTGTACATTTTCAAATACACTTTTAGGCAGGCAGGTGTTTCAGTGATCTGCAGTGCATTCGATATATATACAGTCTGCTACATACATATATCCACTGCATTCTAGTCTAGCCAAGCCTATATCTGACTGCAGGCCATTCCTGGTGTACGTTTTCAAACATACTTTCAGGCAGGCAGGTTATTCAGTGATCTGCAGTACATAAAATATATATATACAGTCTCCTACATATATATATATCTACTGCATTCTAGTCTAGCCAAGCCTATAGCTGACTGCAGGCCATTCCTGGTGTACTTTTTCTAGTAAACTTCAGGCGGTGTTTTGCTAATAAAATTTTACAGCATGTCTGGAAGGTCTCCAAGGAGAGGCAGACACTCACACGCCACTAAAAGAGGGCAAGCATGCTCTGTGTCTACAGCCAACAGTGCTGGTCGTGGACACGATGCATCCTCAGCACATGGCCGTGGGACACGCTTGTCCTTTTTTTCGTCAGCTGACCGTGTTGATCCACAACATGCAGAAGAGTTGGTAGAGTAGATAACTAAGCCGTCCTCATCCTCCTCATCCTCTGTTACCCAGGCTCAGAGCAGTTTGCCTGCCAATGCAGCTGCCAAAGCGGCCTATTCCATCGGCTCAATGTCATCAGTCACTCCTTTCCTAGCCCCACCATCATGCACGGAGGAGTCCCCCGAACTGTGTCGGGTACTGTGTCGGGAGGATGCACAGCGTTTTGAAGGCTCCAATGATGGTACCCAGGTTGAGGAAGGCAGTAACGTGAGCCCAGAGAGAGGGGGTGCCCAAGAAGGACAAGAAACTGGCAGTCATGTTCCCCCAACCGCAGCATACTGCCAGGTTTGCTCCAGTGACGAGGAGGGAGGGGATGATGAGGTCACTGACTCTACATGGGTGCCTGATAGAAGAGAGGAGGAGAAGGAGGCACATCTCCAATGAGGCAGGATGCCCTCCAGGGGCCAGCTTAAGGGCAGCACACCGACTGCATCACACCGCAGAGCTCCACATGTGCAGGGCGCTGCTGACTCCCCGCGTATTTTGAAAAGTTCTTTGTGGGCCTTTTTTGATACGTGTGCAGCAGATCACACCGTTGCTGTTTGCAACATATATCTGAAGTGTATCAAGCGTGACCAAAACAGCAGCCGCTTGGGCACAACATGCTTGACCAGACATATGTCAACCTCCCATGCAGTCCATTGGCAACAGTACTTAAAAGACCCACACCAAAGAACAAGGCGGACCTCTCCTTGCTCCTCATCAGCTGGGATCTCCAACCCCACTATACCCTCAGTCCTCTCAGAAACCTGCACTGAGAGGAATGAAGGTGTAGAATTAGGTGTGCCACATACTTGCGGGCAATCTGCTATCGCTACACCAGCATCCGATTGTTGCAGGCAAATTTTCCTACCCCAGTTGCTAAACCGTCGAAAGAAATGCGGTCCCAGCCATCCACATGCTCAGCGGCTGAATGCTAGCTTGGCTAAATTGCTAGCACTCCAACTGCTGCCTTTTCAGCTGGTAGACTCTGCCCCTTTTCGTGAATTTGTGGAATGTTCGGTACCTCAGTGGCAGGTTCCCAAATGCCATTTCTTTTCATGGAAGGCCTTTCTGGCTCTCTACCGGCATGTGGAAGGCAATGTCTTGGCTTCGTTGGACCGGGCGGTCAGCGTTAAGGTGCATAATACTGCTGACTCATGGTCCAGCAGGCATGGACAGGGAGGTTACCTTTCTTTCGCGACGCACTGGGTAACTCTGCTGGAAGCTGGGAAGGATGCAGGACAGGGTGCAGTATTGTTGGAGCTTGTTCCGCCACCACGCCTCCAAAATGCTAGTAGTGGTGATTCTGCCACACCTCTCTCCTCCACCCCCTCCCCTTCTTCTTCCTCTATGGCCTCTTCCTCTGCAGATTTGTCCTCGGAACCAGTGATGCTCCGTAGGCCTTCAAGGGGCTACGCAAGCACTCAGGCAAAAAGATGCCATGCGGTGCTTGAGTTGGTCTGCTTAGAGGACAGGAGCCATGCTGGGGCAGAGATTCCGTCAGCTCTGCAGGGGCAGACTCAGAGGTGGCTGACACCACGCCAGCTTCAGCCAGGAATGGTGGTTTGCTACAACGGCACCAACCTCCTCTCCACCCTCCGACAGGGACACTTGACCCACGTCCTTAATTTGGTGGTGCAGCGGTTCTTGTGCAGATAACTGGGCTTCCAGGATCTCCTGAGGCAGGCCAGGAAAGTCTGTGGGCATTTCCACCAGTCATATAATGCCAGTACTCGGCTGGCTGACCTTCAAAAGGAATGCAACCTGCCCACGAACTGCCTCATTTGTGACATGCCCACCAGGTGGAACTCAACGTTGGCAATGCTGCAGCAGCTGCACACGCAGCAGAGGGCCATCAATGAGTACCTGTGTGAGTATGGTGCCAGGACAGGGTCAGTGGAGCTTGGCTTTTTTTCGTCACGCCAGTGGCTACTGATCAAGGATGCATGCACTGTCCTGTCACCATTTGAGCAGGCCACGAGGATCTTGAGCAGTGACAGTGCATGCATCAGTGATACTGTCCCTCTTGTCTTTCTGTTGGAGCACATGCTTCGTGGAATAATGGACAGGGCACTTGAGGCAGAACAGAGGGAAGAAGAGGACTTCCTTCCTACCTCTCAAGGCCCCCTTTATCCAGACAGTATTCCTGCGGGCACGCCGATCACACAGGAAGAGGAGGAGGATGAGGATGGTGTCAGCATGGAGGTGGAGCCTAGCACTCAGCATCAGCAGCAGTCTTCAAGGGATCGTTTCCAGTCCCCAGAAACCCATGGACTTGTATGTGCCTGGGAGGAGGTGGCTGTGGATCATGTCATCCTAAGTGACCCAGAGGACTCCAGATCGAATGCCTCAGCAAATCTTCGCTGCATGGCCTCCCTGATCCTGCAAAGCCTGTGAAAGGACCCTCAGATTCGTGGTATCAAGGAGAGGGATCATTACTGGCTGGCAACCCTTCTTGATCCACGTTACAAGGGTAAGGTTGCGGAACTTATCCAGCCTTCGCAGAGGGAGCAGAGGATGAAACATCTTCGGAAGGCCTTGAAGAAAGGTTTGTGCAATGCGTTTCCAGAGCCTGGGAGGTTACAATTTCTGGGTCCTCCTGGACAACGTGTTGCTGACCCTTCGGTCTGTCATAGAAGGAGCGGTGGAGAAGGCGGACTTCTGACGGATGCGTTCAGACAATTCTTTAGTCGTAAGCCCCAAGGCCTGATCGGTTCCAGCAACCATCGCCAGCATCTGATTTACATGGTGCAGGAATACCTAGAGGCAAGATCAGAATTGGAGACTTTCCCAACCGAAAATCCACTGGGTTACTGGGTCTTGAGGTTGGATCACTGGCCAGAGCTTGCACAATATGCAATTAATCTACTGGCCTGTCCTGCATCCAGCGTTCTTTCTGAACGCACATTCAGTGCTGCTGGAGGCTTTGTAACCGATCACAAAGTGCGCCTGTCCACAGACTCAGTTACATAGTTACATAGTAGGTGAGGTTGAAAAAAGACACAAGTCCATCAAGTCCAACCTATGTGTGTGATTATGTGTCAGTATTACATTACATATCCCTGTATGTTGCGGTCATTCAGGTGATTATCTAATAGTTTCTTGAAGCTATCAATGCTCCCCGCTGAGACCACCACCTGTGGAAGGGAATTCCACATCCTTGCCGCTCTTACAGTAAAGAACCCTCTACGTAGTTTAAGGTTAAACCTCTTTTCTTCTAATTGTAATGAGTGGCCACGAGTCTTATTAAACTCTCTTCTGCGAAAAAGTTTTATCCCTATTGTGGGGTCACCAGTACAGTATTTGTAAATTGAAATCATATGCCCTCTCAAGCGTCTTTTCTCCAGAGAGAATAAGTTCAGTGCTCGCAACCTTTCCTCATAACTAAGATCCTCCAGACCCTTTATTAGTTTTGTTGCCCTTCTTTGTACTCGCTCCATTTCCAGTACATCCCTCCTGAGGACTGGTGCCCAGAACTGGACAGCATACTCCAGGTGCGGCCGGACCAGAGTCTTGTAGAGCGGGAGAATTATCGTTTTATCTCTGGAGTTGATCCCCCTTTTAATGCATGCCAATATTCTGTTTACTTTATTAGCAGCAGCTTGGCATTGCATGCCATTGCTGAGCCTATCATCTACTAGGACCCCCAGGTCCTTTTCCATCCTAGATTCCCCCAGAGGTTCTCCCCCCAGTGTATAGATTGCATTCATATTTTTGCCACCCAAATGCATTATTTTACATTTTTCTACGTTGAACCTCATTTGCCATGTAGTCGCCCACCCCATTAATTTGTTCAGGTCTTTTTGCAAGATTTCCACATCCTGCGGAGAAGTTATTGCCCTGCTTAGCTTAGTATCGTCTGCAAATACAGAGATTGAACTGTTTATCCCATCCTCCAGGTCGTTTATGAACAAATTAAATAGGATTGGTCCCAGCACAGAACCCTGGGGAACCCCACTACCCACCCCTGACCATTCTGAGTACTCCCCATTTATCACCACCCTCTGAACACGCCCTGGTAGCCAGTTTTCAATCCATGTACTCACCATATGGTCCATGCCAACGCACCTTATTTTGTACAGTAAACGTTTATGGGGAACTGTGTCAAATGCTTTTGCAAAATCCAGATACACCACGTCTACATGCCTTCCTTTATCTAGATGGCAACTCACCTCCTCATAGAAGGTTAATAGATTGGTTTGGCAAGAACAATTCTTCATGAATCCATGCTGATTACTGCTAATGATATCATTCTTATTACTAAAATCTTGTATATAGTCCCTTATCATCCCCTCCAAGAGTTTACATACTATTGATGTTAGGCTAACTGGTCTGTAATTCCCAGAGATGTTTTTTGGGCCCTTTTTAAATATTGGTGCTACATTGGCTTTTCTCCAATCAGCTGGTACCATTCCAGTCAATAGACTGTCTGTAAAAATTAGGAACAACGGTCTGGCAATCACCTGACTGAGTTCCCTAAGTACCCTCGGATGCAAGCCATCTGGTCCCGGTGATTTATTAATGTTAAGTTTCTCAAGTCTAATTTTAATTCCGTCCTCTGTTAACCATGTAGGTGCTTCCTGTGTTGTGTCATGAGGATAAACACTGCAGTTTTGGTTACTGAAGCCCCCCGATTCACTTGTGAAGACTGAGGAGAAGAATAAATTCAATACCTTTGCCATCTCCCCATCCTTTGTAACCAGATGTCCTTCCTCATTCTTTATGGGGCCAATATGGTCTGTCCTCCCTTTTTTACTGTTTACATACTTAAAGAATTTCTTGGGATTTTTTTTGCTCTCCTCCGCTATGTGTCTTTCATGTTCTATCTTAGCCGTCCTAATTGCACCCTTACATTTCTTATTGCATTCTTTATAAAGTCTGAATGCTGAGGATGATCCCTCAACCTTGTATTTTTTGAAGGCCTTCTCCTTTGCTTTTATATGCAGTTGATCAGCTCACCTTCATAATAATGAATCTGTCTTGGATCACCAGCTACCAAGCACCTGATACTGATGTAACTGATGTAACTGATTAATTTTTCTATGAATGTGAGATCCCTTGAAGACTGCCTATGCTGAGTGACTATCCTGTTATGCTGAGTGACTATCCTATTCCTCCTCAATGTTCATGTTGATAGATTTTAAGAACATTTTTGTTTCAGGGCACCACTGCTTAAGGCCCAATTTGTCTGCCCCTGTTTAACAGGAGCGTGTAATTACAATTTTTGCTGTAATATTTTGCAGCAGGGCTCGTTCTTGCGCTCAACTAGAGTATCTGTGAGGGGTTGCAGTGTTGTGGCACCACCACCAGTGCCAAAGGCCCAATTTTAAATTTTCAAAAATAAACCTCCGGTCCCGACAAAGGCTCCTGCCATCTGACAGTTCCTAAACAGCTAAGAGACGGTGCCAACCGATGACGTCATCAGGTGACCCCGCCATCTTGTGACGTCCTTGATCAGAGCCCCCCCCCCCCCCGTTTTTTTTTGGATTTTTCATTGCCGGTGACCTGTTACCTTATCCCCTCCCAACTAAGTCCTCTTTACCCAAAACAAACAACTGGACACAGATTTTTTGGGGTTGAAAAGGCCATAGAAGCCATTTATTAAACAACCAATCCAAAAATTACAAACTTTTAAAATTTTAATTTTATTATCAAATTTATAACAACAATTCTCATAAAGACTGACCTATTTTCTGATATAGGATCTTTGAAGGCACATTTATCTTACAAACTGTCTTAGATCCTCCTTTTCTGGGGTCCCCCCGGCGGTGCTCCTGGCTCCTCCTACTCATCAAGTGCTCTCCACGCAGAGCCGCTTTCCATGGGGGGCACTCTTGCGGGCGCGCTCCCGAGTCCTGCTGCTGCATCCATTGACACAGACAGCAGGACTCGGCTCCACCCCCCGACTCCCATGTCACTGGATTTGATTGAGGACCCGAGACAGTGGCTGGAGCTGCTGTGCTCATCCCAGTCCCCAATCGTGCTTGGGTAAAAAAAAAAGGGGGGGGGGCTCTGGGGGGCAGCTGCAGTACAGAAGGTTTTTCACCTTAATGCATAGAATGCATTAAGATGAAAAACCATGAGGGTTTACAACTCCTTTAACCAATGGAAGATCTCTATGAAAAGACCTATTAAAGGGAAACAGCAAGCTCCAGTAGAGTACAATACCATCTGGTATTCAGTACAAATCGGCAACACAACTTATATCAGTCCAGCTCTTATAAATCCTCGGGGTACACCTCAATAAGTTTCACAAATAGATTGGATCTGGCTCAGATCATCAGCCAGCATTAGTGGGTAGATGAAAGAAGTCACAATTTCGCCATCCAAAAGGCCCCCTTCTGGGTGCCCAACAGTGTGTGTCCACCACTAACAGACGAAAATAAAGGAAAATAAGCCTGAAAAACAAACAAATGCAGCCACAACAATTAACGATTGGTAATATATTACATTTTTGTTATTGGGTTTAATGCCACTTTAAAGTGGAACTCCAGCCAGTCCCAAGAACTGTTTAGGAAGTTGTCAGAATGTCTGCGATGCTGACCCAGCAAAAACATATCTAATAGAAGTTCTGTAGAAATCCCAACCCTACTCTCCTCTATACAAGCACTTTAAAAGTAATAAAATTGATTAAAAAATAAATAAATAAAGGTATGGTGTAAAAATAAAAAAAAAAGTAAAAAAATAAGGGAAAAGAAATAAAATAATTGAAAGCGTCTCCCTTCTCCGTGCTCACGTGCAGAAGCGAGCGCATATGTAAGTCGCATACGCATATGTAAATGGTGTTCAAACCACACATGTGAGGTATCACCTTGATCATTAGAGCGAGAGCAATAATTCTAGTACAAGACCTTCTCTGTACCTCTAAACAGATAACCTGGAAACAGTTTTTAAAGCATTGCCTATGGGATTATTTAAGTACCGTAGTTTGTCACTAATCCACGAGCGTGCACGATTTTAAAGCACGACATGTTAGGCATCTATTTACTCAGCGTAACGTCATCTTTCACATTTTACAAAAAATTTGAGGTAACTGTGTTCATTAAAGTGTATTTTTTCTCAAAAAAATTGCTTTTGAAAGAC
Source organism: Aquarana catesbeiana (assembly GCF_042186555.1). Classification (NCBI taxonomy): domain Eukaryota; kingdom Metazoa; phylum Chordata; class Amphibia; order Anura; family Ranidae; genus Aquarana; species Aquarana catesbeiana. The sequence continues at coordinate 41,866,407 of NC_133328.1, forward strand.
TGGTGCGCAAATAGAGTGTGACATAAAATATTGCAACTATAGCCATTTTATTCTCTAAGGTCTCTGCTAAAAATATATATAATTTTTGGGGGGTTCTAAGCAATTTTCTAGCAAAAAAACATTGATTTTTACATGTAAGAGAGGAATGTCAGAATTGGCCCTATTGACCAGTGGTTAAAGTGGCACTCCAGCCAGTCCCAACAACTGTTCAGGAAGTTATCAGAATGTCTGCAACGCTGACCCAGCAATAACATATCTAACAGAAGTTCTGTAGAAGTCCCAACCCTCCTCTATACAATCACTTTAATTGCAGACAGACCAGCAAGTGGCATCAGATAAATGGATGCTCCCAAAGCTTGTGCAGAATTATCAAAACAAAGTAACAAACAATATATATTATTTACACAAATTACCATCGCCTTGCTTTGCTTTACAGTATAAATGTTTTTCACAAAGGTGGAGTTACGCTTTAATACCTCCAAAGTAATTACCTTAAAGAAAGTTCAGCAGCCATGGGCAGTTCTTCTTTAATTGCTTTAGGAACCCAACAAATGCCAAACCTCACTGAGAGCTTTACTTTTATATAGGCATTATTTAACATAAAAAGTAATACATTCTTTCTGTATGGATTAACCTGAAGGAATTTTAGCCCAGCAGCAGATCATTATTAAACCCACCCACGGCAACATGCTGCTTGACCTTGATAAATTATTTGGTGCAAAAACACATTAAATGGCTTTTCAATTTAACACCTACACATAACGTTTGTGTCTGGTATGGTAATAGTTCTGCCATGTGAGGAACAGAATTTTAAAAGATTAATAAAGAAGTTTTGTTATACGGGGACTCAAATTGTGTTTAAAAGGACAAAAAAAAAAAATTAAAAAATTCCATTGTTGTTTAAAAAACCTGTCATCATATTTGTGACTCTGGAAGCCAAGAGCTGCAGCTTGATGGAGATTCCAAAAACAGTACAAGGAGGAAAGTGCTGCAATCCAAAGGAACCAATTTACTGGAAAAAGACCTGTAAAAGATGAATTCTGATTGGTTGCCTATTGGCTGACCAATTTGGTTGCTATGAGTTTATTGAACCAAGCATGGATGTTTATGCAGCCAGCAGAGCTTTTCCTGAGTGTGATCAGACTGGATCTTTTGCTTCTGATTTGATCTGATCTTATGTTTAGGAGTTATCCATTTTTAATAGATAGGTAATATCAGCTTTTGTTAAAAGATAACCCTTAAAGGTGTTGTAAAGGCAAAAGGTTTTTTTTTTTCGGCTTAATGCATTTAGATAAAAAGCCTTCTGTGTGCCGGGGCCACCCCAGCACCCCCTAATACTTACCTGAGCCCCATCTCTATCCAGCAATGTCCAGGAGTGTCTCTCCCTCCTGATTGGCTGAGACACAGCAGTGGCGCCATTGGCTCTCGCTGCTGTCAATCAAAGTCAGGCTCGGCTCGAGTGGCCCATAGCAAGCTGCTTGCTGTGGGCAGGGCCGCTGATAGGCCAGTACAGCCAGCTCTGTTGTACCGGGCCCGGCGTCCTCAGCTCAGCAGGGGGGGCCCGGGCAACCTCACAGATGATCAGTGCAGTGGTGGGGGGAGTTACAAGCACCAATGTCCCTGTATGGCTTTCAATGAAGCAGCTGACAGCCACTTCATTGAAAGCCACACAGGGAGATCGGTGCTTGTAACTCCCCCCACCGCCGCATTAATCATCCTCGACTGCCTATCAAATGTCCCTTAATCTCTGGGCCCCTCTGTGTCCTCCTGCGGCTTCCAGTGTCCTCCAGCGGTCTCCTACGGCTCCCAGTGTCCTCTGTGTGCCCCATCCGGCCCCCCTCGACCCGGATCTGTCAGAATGGAGAGCGGAGGAAGTATCCGGTAAATATGTAATTTACCGGCTCCTTCTTTTCTAAATGAGCAGAGTCAGTGATCGCTGACTCTTTCCATTCATAACTGAGCATTGTAAACTGTGTTTATGATGCTTCCGTTTATGAATGGAGAGGAGCCTCTGTCTCCTCTCCATTCATCTTCAGTGCAGCTGAGGCTGCTGAGAAAGGGACTGGGGAATCTGTGTCCTCAGTCCCTTTCCCTCTCTCAAAGGGGAGATGTTAGACCCCTGATAGCTCACCAAAGCACCCCCCCCCTCTCAACAGTGCTGAAAGAATTGTAATAAATAAATATTTTAAAATGAAATTGTAAAAATAATAAAAATTTAAATAAAAAAACACAGACTGTATGTGAAATACACATCATGCTTACTTCCCTTCAACATCGGAAGGGGTCCAGCAGTGCCATCAGCACAGAACTTGCAGAAACCAGTGGCATCCAGGTACACCCATCTACTGTCTGGAGAAGTATGGCCAGAAGTTTTCTTCACAGAAGAATTGCAACCAAAAAGCCATACCTCCAATGTGGAAACAAAGCTAAGTGACTCAACTATGCACAAAAACATAGGGACTGGGCTACAGAAAAATAGCAGCAGGCACTCTGGACTGATGAGTAAAAATCTGAAATTTTTTGGCTGTAGCTGGAGGTAGTTTGTTTGCCATAGGGCTGGAGAGCGATACAATAATGGGTATCTGCAGACAACAGTGAAGCATGGTGGAGGTTCCTTGCTGAGAAATACAGGCAGATATTTATCCATCATGCTATACCATCAGGGAGGTGTGCAATTGGCCAAAAATGTATTCTGCAGCATGGTGAGGACCCCAAACATACAGTTGCCATTTGGAACAATCTTTAGCGTAAAGAAGAACAATGAATGCTGGAAGTGATGGTTTGGCCCCACAAAGCCCTGATCTCATCATTATTGAGTCTGTCTGGGATTACATGAAGAGACAGAAGGATTTGAGGCAGCCTACATCCACAGAGGGTCTGTAGTTAGTTCTCCAAGATGTTTGGAACAAGCTACCTGGCGAGTTCCTTTAAAAACTGTGTGCACAAGCACTGCGTTTACCTAGAAGAATTTATGTTGGTTTGAAGCCAAAGGGTGGTCGCACGAAATATTAACCACTTGACATCCGCGCTATAGCCGGAAGACGGAAGGGCGTGTATGTCCTTCTGTTCCCGCAGTGCTCTCTGTGATCATCAAGTTCTTGGGACTTGGCTGATCACAGAGCAGGGTAAAGGGCCAATCACAGCGGGCCCTTTACCACGTGATCAGCTGTCAGCCAATGACAGCTGATCACAGAAGTAAATACAAGCCAGTTACTGTTTTTTTTTTTTGTTTTTGTTTTTTTTTCAGGCTGTCAGCGTGAAGAAAAGAATAAAGCCGGTAACCGGCTTCTGTTAGAAGTAGATCAAACCCCTAAGTGCCCACCAGTGCTGCTAATCAGTGCCCACCAGTGCCATCTATCAGTACCCATCAGTACTGATTAGTGCCCACCAGTGCTGTCAATCAGTTCCCACCAGTGCCACCTATCAGTGCCACCTCAGTGCCGCCTATCAGTGCCCATCAGTGAAGAAGAAAAAGTAACTGTCTGCAAATTTTTTTAACAAAATATAAAAAACTTTTTTTTTCTTTTTTTTTTTATTCTGGTAGTTTTTTTTTTTGTTTAGCAAAAAATAAAAAAAAACAGTGGTGATTAAATACTACCAAAAGAAAGCTTTGTGTGAAAATAAAAATAACAATTACATTTGTGTACAGTGTTGCATGACCGTGCAATTGTCATTCAAAATGTGAGTGCTGAAAGCTGGAAATTGGCCTGGTCAGGAAGGGGGTATAAGTGCCCAATAAGCAAGTGGCTAATTTGATTTGGAGTGCTCTTCTTTTTGTTTACTTTCCATTTTATTAATTGATAACAATAAAAAGCTATTAACACTTGTATTTCTGAAAGCATTCTTAATTTACAGCATTTTTCACACCTGCCCAACATCTCACAGTGCCCCCCCAATTTGCTGCACACCCTCCAGTCCCACATAGTACCCGTTATCTGCAACCATGTCCCACAGTGCCCTCCAGTCTCCCACAGTGCCCTCCAGTCTCCCACAGTGCCCTCCAGTCTCCCACAGTCCCCTTGCAAAGTTCCCAGCCTCCTTCAGACACACAGCTCTCCCCCTTACAGGGCCACTAAATCTGCTGTAGGGTCCCCTAATCCCCATCTCCCACAAATGACACCCAGCTCCATTCACAGCCTTCCAGATTTTCAATAAATTTATATTCCCATACTTTTAGTGTGTGAGTATAAACTTTTTTTTTTCTCTGTTGGGGATGGAAAGTTTTCGAAGACTTTACCAGGCCCTAGTCTCAATAACTGTTCTAGAGAACTATGGTTCAGACAGTGGTACATTTTCCCAATCCAGCCATTTACAGTTAGGCAGGCCATACATACTGCAAATTTCGTTGCAGGAAAGAAATTCACATGATTCGCCCATCAAAACAGACAGTGCTAACAGGGGAATCCCTCCTGTCAAGCAATTGTCTTTTCCCAGCATGGAGGGCGGGGAAGCCATCCCCGCCGGGAAAAGAGTGGTTTTAATCACAAGAGAATCTGGCAGGCTGGTCAATCGATCAACTTGGTACATTGTGCCTGCCCATTATTGGTTTGAATCTCGGCCAGTTACGCAGGAACTGGCCGAGATTCAAACTGTGTATGGCCAGCTTTAGACTGGGGAACATCTACAGTATGTCTGCAGGCCTTGTATGATGGTGGATGGTGGAGTTTGCGTGTGGGAAGTATTGACCATATTGGCTGAAGGAACAAGATGTGCATGTTTGCCCCATGTGAACTAGTAAGTTTTACAATAATGTTCATTAAACCCACCCTTTGGCAGCTGCATTATGCATGCACTGACAGCTATCTAATGTCTGTAGGTATCTTTAGACATGAAATAATAGTTGCTCAATCAGGCTGCTTTCTGTAGGAAATATTGACTGAGCAAGTCAGAGATCTGTCCTGGTTTCTATAGTTCTCTCCTTTCCGATCGCTAAAAACAAACATCTGGATGAAAATGAGGTAATAAAGCTATACAGCATATCTTCTATAACTTTCTTCTACATCAATATTAATGCATATTGTATATGCATTTAGTCAGAAAAAAATATTCCAGCTCTTCTGAGAGTGAGTATGCTGTATTTTCCAAACCCTGTCAACTAGCTCTACCTACACGTTTCGTCACAAAGGACTTCCTTAGAAGTGTTCCTGTGGTTTTAAATTGTTGTAACATAATAAAGAATTATACACGATCGGAAATCTCCCTCCATCTAATGTACTGTTCCTAAGGAAGTTACATAGTCAGGTTGAAAAAAGACACAAGTCCATTTAGTTCAACCAAAGAAAAAAAAAAAACTATATCTCATATACACAATTCTATACCCACAGTTGATCCAGAGAAAGCTGATAAACCCCAGCAAAGTATGATCCAATTTGCTCCAGCAGGGAAAAAATTTCCTTCCCGATCCCCCGAGAGGCAATATGATTTTCCCTGGATCAACTTTACCTATAAATGTTAGTACCCAGTTATATTACAGTGCCTTGAAAAAGTATTCATACCCCTTGACATTTTCCACGTTTTGTCATGTTACAACCAAAAACATAAATTAATTTTATTGGGATTTTATGTGATAGACCAACACAAAATGGCACATAATTGTGAAGTGGAAGGAAAATGATAAATGGTTGTCAAACTTTTTTACAAATAAATATGTGAAAAGTGCGGGGCGTGCATTTGTATTCAGCCCCCTGAGTCAATACTTTGTAGAACCACCTTTCGCTGCAATTACAGCTGCAAGTCTTTTTGGGGATGTCTCTACCAGCTTTGTACATCTAGAGAGTGACATTTTTGCCCATTCTTCTTTGCAAAATAGCTCAAGTTCTGTTAGATTGGATGGAGAGAATCTGTGAACAGCAATTTTCAAGTCTTGCCACAGATTCTCAATTGGACTTAGGTCTGGACTTTGACTGGGCCATTCTAACACATTTATATGCTTTGATCCAAACCATTCCATTGTAGCTCTGGCTGTATGTTTAGAGTAATTGTCCTGCTGGAAGGTGAACCTCCGCCCCAATCTCAAGTCTTTCACAGACTCCATCAGGGTTTTCTTCTAAGATTGCCCTGTATTTGGCTCCATCCATTTTCCCATCAACTCTGACCCGCTTCTCTGTCCCCGCTGAAGAAAAGCATCCCCACAACATGATGCTGCCACCATGTTTCACGGTGGGGATGGTGTGTTCAGGGTGATGAGTAGTGTTAGTTTTACGCCACACATAGCATTTTGCTTTTAGGCCAAAAAGTAAAATTTTGGTCTCATCTGACCAGAGCACCTTCTTCCACGTTTGCTGTGTCCCCCACGTGGCTATTTACAAACTGCAAACAGGATTTCTTATGACTTGCTTTCAACAATGGCTTTCTTCTTGAAACTCTTCCGTAAAGGCCAGATTTGTGGAGTGTACAACTAATAGTTGTCCTGTGGACAGATTCTCCCACTTGAGCTGTGGATCTCTGCAGCTCCTCCAGAGTTACCATGGGCCTCTTGGCAGCTTCTCTGATTAATGCTCTCCTTGCCCAGCCTGTCAGTTTAGGTGGACGGCCATGTCTTGGTAGGTGTGCCATACTATTTCCATTTTTGGATGCTGGATTTTACAGTGCTCCGTGAAATGTTCAAAGCTTGGAACATTTTTTTTTAACTTAACCCTGCTTTAAACTTCTCCACAACTTTAACCCTGACCTGTCTGGTGTGTTCCCTGGCCTTCATGATGCAGTTTGTTCACTAAGGTTCTCTAACAAACCTCTGAGGGCTTCACAGAACAGCTGTATTTGTACCGAGATTAAATTTCATACAGGTGGACTCCATTTACCAATTGGGTGACTTCTAAAAATGCAATTGGTTCCACTAGATTTTACACTTTTCAGGTATTTATTTGTAGAAAATGTTGAAAACCATTTATCGTTTTTTTTACACTTCACAATTATGTGCCACTTTGTGTTGGCCTATCAAATAAAATCCCCAAAAAATAAAATTTACATTTTTGGTTGTAACATGACAAAATGTGGAAAATTTCAAGGGCTATGAATACTTTCAAGACACTGTATGTACACCTAGGAAAGAATCCAGGCCTTTCCTAAGGCAATCTACTGAGCTGGCAAGAACCACCTCTGTAGGGAGTCTATTCCACATTTTCACAGCTCTTACTGTGAAGAAACATTTGTTTGTTAGTTGTGTGTAAAGGAAAATCATAGGGATGACTTACTTGCGTCACATTTTGAAAAATAAAGTGCTCGCTCTTGAAAGATCAAGAAAGCAAGGGAGTTGAAAATGGATGTTATGGTGCACCTTATAAATGTATGTGTGGTTTTAAAAATTAAGAATTCTACACTATGCAGATTTTTCCTCCTAATGCGCTATTCTGACGTAATGGAACACATAGGGCGGAGTTAGTGGTATCACATTTTGGGAAGTATAGCACAGTACATGCTCTTGGAAGATCTGGAAAGCAATAGGCTGAAAAATGGATGTTGTGGTGTTAACTGCTGCACCTTTTAAATGTAAGCGTGATTTTAACATAATGCAGATACCCCCTCTTACTAATGCACAATGTTGATAAGGTATGTGAAAGAGAAATTGGTGGAGAAATAAGAGGCAAAAATATGAATTCTCTGTAAAAGTAATGCTATTTCAGTGGAAAAGTACAAGGTCGATTATGTCAAGTGAGTGAACCCCATAAGGGGGAGCATGGAGGTGGCCAGTAGAAGTTATGACGACTGTTTCTGGTGCACTGTGCATTGGAGATTGCACAAAGGGAAATCACTGTGGTTAGAAGAAGGCTTGTGCGCAATGGGATAGTTTGAATTGATTTGTTGGACTATTTTTTCATTATATTCTATTATATTTTCATTTGGATTTCTTTTTAGTACACAGAAACAGAAGGCAGCACACTAAACTGTATTTATTAGGTAGGTAGAATCATTTTTTCCAAGTAAACGCTAGCCACCAATTTATGTTTCAATAACACTTTGCAATATAAAAAGCACAGCAGCTATAGTGGGCAAGGAGAGGGAGTTGATTGCAGAGTTTCATATATTGTATAAGTTTAGTTTTCCATATTTGTTAATGTTACCAGTATTTTTTTTGGAATACCTTTTTTGATTTTGGTTTTCTACCTATAAGAAATATTTCTTTTTTGGGCAGGCACCAGGGTTGCCAACTGTCCGTAAATTTACAGTTTGGCCGATTTACAAACCGTTCATAAATGTCCGTTAAGAAGCCGTTTGTAGCTGCCCGTAAAAAATATGGCTGCGGGCTAGGGCAGGTGCAGACTGAGGCCGGGTGCGCAGTAATGTCATTGTGCTGCCTGGTGCCTTTTATGAGTTACAGCAGGACTGGAGGGAGCTGGGACTCAGGAGCGCCAGCGGCCTGGGACAGTGATTGAGTCATTAAAGGACTGGATGTGGTCTGGACTCTGGAGGAGAAGACAGAGGTGGCCATGAGGATCAAACCACAGAGGACAATGTTTGACTGCTCTGCTGCACCCGAGCGAGCAAATGGAGGTGGTCAGTGGCAGCTCCAGCCAGTCTGTGTGTGTGTGTGTGTGTGTGTGTGTGTGTGTGTGTGTGTGTGTGTGTGTGTGTGTGTGTGGGGGGGGGGGTTAATATATAGTGCAGGAGGTGGCTTGGAGTCACCAGAGAGTCGTGTCCCCCCTGAGTTTCCAGCATTCCCCCCTAAATCAGTGTCCTCAGAGTTCCCCTTTACATCAGAGTCTGCAGGATTTCCCCTCACTGTGCAAGGGGAAACTCTGCAGACTCTGAAGGAAGGGGGGCTTTGGTGTCACTTACGTGCAACAGTGCATCCAAATAATTTATTTTAATTTTAAATGATGAAAAATGCATTGTGGGTATATACATTTGTGATGGTCACAGCTGGATGGAATGGAAATTATGGTCTAAGATTGGATAGGGCTGGGTTCTCTGTTACACAGGAAAACAGTCAGTGCTTAAACCACAGCAATCTCACAAAATATCAGTTTTGGATGGATTTACACTTTTTTTTCAGAAGAGTTTTATTGGTTTGAAGACTTATAATACAAACACTGTCAACCAGTTAAACAAGAGATTTCTATGAAGCTTTATAACATTGACATACATTTGTGCACAGGATATAATACAATAGTTTGCATGGTTGACCTGGCAGAGATAGAGAGGGTGGGACAGGGTGGTGATAGGCAGGGGATGAGCAGGGAGTAGTGGCCTGAGTGGGAGAGATAAGTATAACTACTGGAGTATCACATGGAGAAGTAGAAGGGATGGGAGAGTTGTCTAGGACTATCAAAAGGAGCATGGGGAGTGTAGGCTTTTTTTTTGGGGGGGGGGGGGGTGGAAGGGACAGGGAGGTAGGATGGGGGATGTTGTGAGGAGGAAGGGGTTTGAGGGAGGAGAGAGGGAAAAAAAAAAAAAAAGTGGTGGGGGAGGGCGGTGTCCATGAGGACCCGGAGGTCACCTAGCATTTAAATAGTAATAGGGATTGGCAATTGGTAAGTGGCGAGAAGGTTATCAAGGGTTGCCAAGCTTTCAAGAATTGCTCCTATGTGTGTCATTAATTTCACTTACGACTAAGCATGCCAAGATTGCTTTAACACTGCCTGGGGTAATCCGTCACCCTGCAAAAATACAATAAAATAAAAAAAACAGCCGTACAACAAAAGATATAACAAGGGAAGGATTTACAAACTAAAACAATAAAAAAAATGTGCAAAGTTAAAAAATCTTTCCCTAATAAAATAACAGTTCGCTAAACTAAAACATCGAAAAAAAAAAAAAAAATATGACCAGACATGCATCCTATTTACAGGGGGAGAAAAAAAAAAAAAAAAAAAAAAAAAAAAAAGTTTGTTGCCTATAGAAATCTCTTTCCTTTCATATGTTATTTGTAGTACAGTTACAATTTTACAGCATGATATACTTTTTTTTTTTTTTTTTTCCCCAAATGGCGTTTTAATAAATTTAAAAGAAAAAAAAATAGGCATCATGTATTAACCCAAAGAGGGGACATGTTTTTATCTGCAGAGAGTAAAAAGTCTATATACACACTGGATAAATTGCCCATCACGATACATGGCTGGACGACTTTAGAAATTAAAAATGACTAAACATCAGACATAAGGATCCTTTTGGCTTTGATAGTAAAACTGAACGCCAAGCAAACCGTTTAAATACATATTGATTAAAGTGGTTCTAAAGGCTGAAGGTTTTATACCTTTATACCATGCATAAAGGTAAAAAAAAAGCATCTGTATGTCCGAGCCCCTCCGATCCAGCAATGTTCACGATAGACTCAGCTGTATGGGGACTCCTCCTCCCTCACTGGCTGAGACAGCAGCGGGAGCCCATTGGCTACCACTGCTGTCAATCACAGCCAGTGAGCCAATGAGGAGAGGGTGGGGGAAGTGGCTCTGTCTTATGAATGCATAGAGAAGCGGCTCGGGAGCGAGCATGCAGAGGTGCCCCGTGGGCAAATGGCTTTTTTTGGGGGAACTACTCAAGGGGGGGGGGAGCCAGGAGCGCCAGCAGGGGACCCGAAAAGAAGGGGGATCAGGGTTCCTCTGTGCAAAACCACTGCACAGAGCACGTAAGTATAACCTGCTTGTTATTAAAAAAAAACAAAAAAAAACAAAAAAAAAACTTCCACACTGGGCACTTTCACCCCCTTCCTGCCCAGGGCAATTTTCAGCTTTCAGTGCTGTTGCACTTTGAATGACAATTGTGCGGTGATGTACTGTACCTAAATGAAATTTATACAATTTTTTGAGACAAATAGAGCTTTCTTTTGGGGGTATTCATCACCACCGTTTTTCTTTGTTTCGGTTATAGCATTTTGCAAATCGGTAACTTTTTTCGTCACAGATGTGCACCAATAAGGCTGCACTGATAATCAGTGCCCTGATTATCAGTGTAAATGTCTGCTGTCACAGCAAAGCTGGTTATTAACTTTCCTTTCCTCACACAGTGACAGCGCTGGCTAAAAGAAATGCAGTAACTGGCATTTGTTTACAAGGGACCGGCTGTGACTGGACACAGATGATCACATGGTAAAGGGCCACTGTGAGTGGCTCTTTACCTCAATCTGTGATCAGCTGTGGCTGAGGGACACAACGATCACAAAGCGCACCCCAGGGATCTGGGAGGATGTCAATAGGCACCCACCCAGAACTGGACAACCGCGCTGTAGCCGTCTTTTCAGTCGGAAAGTGGTTAAACTAGATGGACTTTGGCCTTTTTTCAACCTGAAGCACTATGTAACTATGAATTAAAGCGGAGTTCCACACAAAAATGGAACTTCCGCTTTTCGGAACCCTCCCCCCCCTCCGGTGTCACATTTGGCACCTTTCGGGGGGAGGGGGGTGCAGATACCTGTCAAAGACAGGTATTTGCACCTACTTCCGGCATAGACTCCCATGGGAGTCTATGCTTCTTCCTGTCCCGACCGCGCTGTCTGCTGGGAACACACAGCTCCCAGCAGAGAGCGGGGACCACTAGGGACGCGCAGCGCGACTCGCGCATGCGCAGTAGGGAACCGGGAAGTGAAGCTGCAACGCTTCACTTCCTGATTCCCTCACCTAGGATGGCGGCGGCAGCTGCCGAGAACTGAGCGGGTTCTCGGCGTCCCCTGCCGACATCGCTGGACCCTGGGACAGGTAAGTGGCAATGTATTAAAAGTCAGCAGCTGCAGTATTTGTAGCTGCTGGCTTTTAATATTTTTTTTTTTTGGCGGTGTGGGTGAACCCCCGCTTTAAAGTTTTACATGCCATAGGATTTCAAATTCTGTTGGACCAATCATGATTTACACAGGTGTGCCACCTTGTACAGCAAGGCAGGTGACATATTTTAAGTGATACTAATGCTCCCATTTTTTTTATTGAAATAATAAACAGGTTTTACTTACCTGCTCTGTGCAATGGTATTGCACGGAGCAGTCCCCCCAATCCTCTCTCCCCACTGCCATCAATCTACCCAGTGAAAAGGGAGAGAACAGAGAGTGCTGCTCTCATGCAGAGCGATTTATCAAAATCAATCTTAGGTAAGTAAAATGTGGGGAGGGGGGTGCTGGGGGCACAAAAGGCTTTTTACCTTAATGCATAAATGGTAAAACCTTGGTTTGGGAGTAACGTGGTATATGAGTGTTTTGCAAGACTAGCAACATTTTTTTTTTTTTAATCTTAACTTGATATACGAGCAGTAGCAGAATCACAGTTTTAACACAAAAAAGTGGAATGACACTCACAATGTTAACAACATCCCACGTTATGGAGTCTGGTGCTCATCCATGTAAAGCCGCTGGTGTATACAGTATGTGGCCAGAGTTCCAGGGGCGCCGATGGCTCCCAGCGCTTCCTGCAGAACGCTGGATACACTCCCAGCGCTTCCTGAAGAACTCCAGAGACACGCCCAGCCGGGTGGTTGGGGCGGGCGTAATGTGCTTTCAGAGAACCCGGAAGTGACGTCAACAGTTCCCCAGTGTCCGAGTATCTTTGAGTTCTCCAGGAAGTGCTAAGAGCCACCAGCACCCCCAGACCTCTGGCCACATACTGTATACACCAGCAACTTTACAGATGAGCACCAGAAACTGTGATCCTTCTACACCAAGATGGCGCCGCTCTTTTTGTTCGTGTTTTTTGTGCCTCTAATTTTAGCAATATGATTACACTTTATACTGTATTTTGTATTGCCCTAATCATTTTTATATGAATAAATGGTTGTGGAACGAATCTGAGTTTAATATTTCTTATGGCGAAATTTGCTTTGATATACGAGTGCTTTGGATTACAAGCATGTTTCTGGAACAAATTATGCTCGCAATCCAAGGTTTTACTGTAATGCATTAAGGTAAAAAAAACAAAACACAAAAAAAACAAAAACCCCTTCATCCTTTACAACCACTTTAGAACGCATCAAAGCAGAACCAAGAAGTAGCAGAATGATCTACTTGGCTATGCAGTGTAACCAAGGTTTAAAAATCACAAGACTGGCTGAACAGTAAATAGACAGGTGTGTCAACCGTGTTTAAAAGTGTTTGCCTTGGCTGTTCTTTAATAATTCTTGTGCAAAGCATCTTAAAGAACCACCGTACCTCCCAATCAATTATATATTTCCTAAATGACTTATTAGAAAAAGGTGTTAACTTTTCTTTTTAAAAGTATAAAGATTCTGTAAGAGAATCAGAACAGATTACACTTAAATTGATATTCAGTCCTCCTGCCCAGTAATGTGACAGACGATGATTTTGATGCCTTCTTTGTAAGTAATGCGATAGCTAACAGAACAATTACTCGTAAAGCAAAATTACATAATTATGGTTACATCAAATACTACAATTTCTGCACAAAGTGAAGGATATCAGGAGCTGTAATCATTGCATCTAACCTGAACACAAAATAGAATCCCCATGCCTCCGCAGGGGCGGGCCCAGGCACAGAAGTCTTCCATCAAACCCCAATAATGTTAAAGCAGGGAAGAAACAGACAATAAATCAATCATTCTGGTTGTCTAGTAAGAATACATAATTTACATATGAACAGACCTGATTAAAAAAAAAAAAAAAAAAGGCAAAATTTAAGTTTAGCTGCTGTCTGTTTCTGCCCCTGCTATTCCTTAACATAGCGTCAATATTCCTGGCTGTGGGGTGGACCTGTTTGCAGGCAGCAGCACTAATTGACTGCCTCTATTTGAGCCACCAATCAAATCCTGTGCCTGCACATGCCCTCTGCTGCCCTCTATGGCTCTATGCTGGGACTGGAGATGGAAGAAGAACAAACCTTATAATAACCAGGTACACCAGCAGTCTCTACAAGGTTTCAGAGTTATCATCACAGAGGGAACAGCTATACATACACATACATTTAGATTTAGATTTTAAGTTTCAGGTAATGCTTTAATGATTATGAATCTGCCATTAGAAATTAGAGTGTTTGTTCACACCAGAGTTCTGATTTTAAATTCATATCATGTGACTTTTCCTATTGAGTTACAGATCCTTTAGGCTCCATTTACACTTGTACAGCTCCAAAGTAGCTCAACTTTGGAAGGCAACTGTGATGCAACTTTGGATGAGTATGACTTGGATGTGACTTTGACCAAAGATAATTGACAACTGTTGCATGTAAAACATTCAGGTATGACTTTCATGCAACTTTTGAGGGTTAACATTGAAGTCTATGGCCCTCAAGTTGCATGAAAGTTGGACCAAAAAGTAGTGCATGAACTACGTTGAAGTTGCTGCAATGTTAAGTCGCACATATATGAATGGTTATCATTGGAAAACATGGGGTAGGACTTGTTATCCGACTGAGGTCCAAAGCCAGGTGGCAAGTCATACAAGAGTGAATGGACACTTAATTGAATCCAATCATCTATGAATTACAACAATATTCCATCACAAAACACTTTCTTGGCTATATGTTGACTAAACATAACTAACACTCTTTGTATCTCTTGGAATCACAATGGCCATAAAGCAGCTGTGTTCCCAGGTCCGCGCCGTCACCATTGCAGAAGCCTTGTTGCACGATTCCAACCATATACTCCAAAGGAAATCCCCTTTTGCTTAAAAAAAAAAAATATATATCTGCCACACAAATCTTTTAATAATTAAATATTACCCATGCATTTAAAGCTGTAGCTGCTGTAAAAGTTCAAAAGAAATTAAAATATAATTTTTGCAATATGTAATTTGGCAAGGTTTATAGAACTTCTTCAAAATCTAATTTGCTGCTAGTGCAATAAAAACAAAAACCAAAACCCACAAAACATGCAGTTTCTATGGTTCCTCAGAAAGGGATCCCCCCCCCCTATAACAATAAAGTTTCACTTTAAGTGGAGAGGGCTTCCTGTGTATGCAACACATTTAATTTAGAAAGCTACTAAGCGATTTAGTCTAGCATTGTCAATATACCAGTTTTGGCTGGACCGTGCTTTTAAACCCAATAATGCTGGAAGCAAAGGCATCCGTTTAGGGAAAGGTTCTAAAAGACGCAAATAACAGGACGAGGTTTTAAAATTTTACACCCCAATTAGATTTCTAGGTAAAAAAAAAAAAAAAAAAAAAAAAAAAAAAACACAAGAAAAAGGTGTACGAAAAAAAGTTTACTTTACAAAAGTATAACCATATCTACTGTAAAATGAGTAACAATCAGGCAGGGCCACAACCCCACGACTTTGTATTACTAAATTACTAATTACAAAAAAAAAAAAAAAAAAAAAAAAAATCACCACACCCAAAAATAGAACACAAATTGACCACAGATTTTTTTTACAAACCATAGTTGGCTAGTGGTTTTAAGGTTAACATAAAATGTTGACAGAATACAATAAAGAAAAAAGTTTCACATTCACACTTTATAATAAATCATATCCACACATTATAATAAATCATATCCACAGTGAAATGAATGGCTAAAACAAGGTGATAAAAAAAAAAAAGTGTAAAACTTCAGAACAGCTTCAAGTTAGACTTTGCATGGCGCATGCATGCGATAGTTAATAGCCTAGAGAACGGGGACCCTAATCCGGGATGGCGCTCATGCATCAGGACGGAATGAAGCAAGCTATCCTCATGAATTAGTCATCAAACTTGCTGTAGGGATGATCTGTGTCATGGAGGAGACCTGGAAGACAGCGAACAAAAACTCAGTTCAGAAAAGAGGAAAAAAGGCAAAAAAGTCTAATGATTCTGCAATGAAGCCATAAGGCTGAACTCTAGGCAGATATAATCGACAATAGACATAAAAAGTAACTGAATTTGGCTATCTTGTAATCCCCTGTCCATCAGCTCTTAGACTGGGGACTCAATTCACAAACGAATATCACATGAGATAATTGGATCACGTGACATTTTTTCCAAATCTCATGCGATATTCAAAATGTCAATTCACCGAGTTTATGCGGTATTTACTGCACGAATAAACACAGTAAATACCACAAAACTGACTCTAAAGTCAATTCATGAAACTATATAAATAAATGCATCAGTTAAACAAGTCTAGCCACACGTTATTCAAGTAATATGTTCAATTAGAGCTGGTGGTTAAGGAGCAGGCGGACACTGGTGTCCTCAACAACCAGTAAATGGATGGTTGTTAAGAAGAGCAGCCGCCGCCTCCTTAACCACCATGACTCATCTGCCGCCAGCGAGGTTCCCTGCTGACAACATAATGTAAAACAAAAGAATTGCCGGCATTTAAACATTTTATGCAAGCAAAAACAAACAAAAAAAAAAATTAACAAAACGGCGTGCCCCCCCCCCCCCCCCCCAATTCCCTTCGGGGTCTGGTGTCGATTTTAAGGGGAAGCCCCACAACAAACTTAAAAAAAAAAAAGTTGTGTGGGGTCCCCTCAAAATCCATACCCGACCCATATCAGAGCACGGAAAGGATGGGCAGGGTTATTTACTGGTCGGTAAGGACGCCTGTGCAGAGCAAGCTAGACTGCAGTCTGGTCGTATGAATCAAGAGAAAAAACACCACATAAATTAAAAGGAACATCACATGTGTAATTAGAGCACTTTTTTAATGAATTGCAGGTATTTTTGAAAGCTATCTTATGCAGTAATTGATCAAAGCATACCTTTTTCGTAATTTACCACTTTGTGAATTGAGCCCTGTGTAAGAGAGACCGGCAGGACTGAGAGTCATGACCTATATGCAAATGCTGGGAAGGAACATTATAATAGCAGGAGATTGTGGAGTGAGCAGAGATCAGAACCGCTATATTTTTGCTTCTTTACCATCCAAGCAACAGGACGGCATCAGTGTATTTCTTAATTATAACGGAGAAAGTGGTGTCATCTGTGTGGCAGGTTTTGTATAAATCTCACGATTGGAAGGTCAGGGATCCTGGTAGGTTATCCTAGATCAGGGTTTCTCAACTCCAGTCCTCAAGGCGCCCCAACAGGTCGTCATGTTTTCAGGCTTTCCATTATTAAATAGTTTCACTGCCTTAGTAATTACCACAGCCGTTTCATCCGAGGGAAATCCTGAAAACATGACCTGTTGGGGGGCCTTGACGAATAGAGTTAAGAAACACTGTCCTAGATGGTGGCTTGGAGTTCAGCTTTAAAACATGGGAATTGAAATCCTTTTTTGTACCCATGACAATCAAAAGATAACCCAACCGTAAATTTGTGATTTTTGGATTTTAGTTATTTGGACCTTCTGCACATTTTGTTAAGGCTCAGACAGGCTCTGTTTTTCTTTGTTTGACACACACACACACGTGTGAATAGGCCCCTAGGCTTTAAAGAGAATCTATACTTCTTTTGGGTTATTTTATGTTTAAAAAAAAAATGATTTATGTATGTACTATGTACATAAAATCTTTATTAATAAATACAGGATACACTCATTATACAGGATGTGTTTTTGAATAACAGAAGAAGCTGCTTGCCTTTAGACCGTCACTCTGGGATTGAGACTCCGTAAGCCTGTTGTAACAGAGAAAGATGGAGGGAAGGAGGTTGTGACTGCTCTCAATCAGATGGGTGTGTGTAAATTTCAGCCTAGGCTACTGAGCTCTCTGAACTTTTTTTTTTTATTTATTATTTTTTTTTTTAAAAAAGGACAGTTAAGACTAGTAAACATATGTAAATACAAAATATATTTCTATGCAATTTTTAAAGTACCCATATAAAAAAAAATCTTTTAGATTGTAAGCTCTGATGAGCAAGGCCCTCCGATTCCTCCTGTACTGCTATATCAATTCTGAATAAAATTATTACTATTAAATAATGTAAATTGGGTTTTCATTCGAATACTAATTTTAATTTTTTTAACGTTTCATTATTACATGCAAAAAAAAAAAAAAAAAAAAAAAAAAAAAAAAGACAAAAAACAAACTACACATTCCCTTTAAGAGACATTGGCTGGGACATAAATTTGTGGCTTACTGCTTTTGTCTTTCCATCACTCAGCAACAGGAGAGCAGCCCAGCGACATGATCCAGCACTGTTTACTTTGAAGAACCAGAGCAAGCTGGGTTTGCATTTCATACATAATGAATCAGATTAGGAGGAAATTAGAGCGAACGGCTCTATGCATTTTCCATTCTATCAGCTGCTAGAAATGCCTCTTACTCTCCGGCAGGGAATAGGTGAAAGGCAGAAAGCTCCCCTGAACATGAAATGCTTAGGAAAAGGCGACAAGTCTATGAAAGGCAGAAAGCTCCCCGAACATGAGATGCTTAGGAAAAGGCGACAAGTCTATTACATAGCAGCATATTCTGCGTCTTACGAGTATATTATGGATTCTAGGACAACACTAGGATAGAGAAGAAAAACTAAAATCTACAATATATAAAACAGCTTTTGCCAATAAACACAAATTGAACTAATTGGCAACTTCCTCACTACTTTGCAAGTCCTTTCCAGTGGTCCCTTCCTCTTTAAGCTGCCAAGTTCCCCCCTTCCCTAGCTTCCAGTAGCTAAAACATGTTAGAATTTCAGCACTTTGATAAAGAGACACAGTGACTTTGCTTACTCAATTATTGATGGTCTATAAAAGGTATCCTTTATTCTCCAAATATCACCCAAACCGCCCTCTCCGCTCCTCCCAAGACCTCCTGCTCTCAAGCTCTCGTCTCCTCCTCCCATGCTCATCTCCAGGACTTCTCCAGAGCCTCTCCCATCCTCTAACTCTCTACCTCAGTCTGTCCGGCTATCTCCTATGCTGGCTACCTTTAGGCGATCCCTGAAAAAAAAAAAAAAAATCTCTTCAGGGAAGCCTATCACGCCTCCAACTAACAACTTTGGTCACTTTCATTTGCTCACCCCCCACAGTTATAACCTTTTGTAGGACTTGCCCCACCCTATTAGATTGTAAGCTCTGATAAGCAAGGCCCTTTTAAAAAGGAGTTGTAAAGGCAGAAGTTTTTTTTAGCTCATTGCATTCTATGCATGAAGATAAAAAGCCTTCTGTGTGCAATAGCACCGCCCCCCCCTCCCTCAGCCCCCTAATACTTACCAGAGCTCCCTCTAGCTCCAGGGAGGTTGTAAGAATGTCTCGGCTGTGAGAGACTCCCCTCCTCATGTGGGCAATCTTACCACTTGGCAGTATCTAGTGGCAAAATGTTATCACTACAAGGGACAGCTCTGGATTGAAGCCAAATATTGCAGCACAAGTTTAATTTTCAATTATGAGCTAATGAAAAAAAAAAAAAGAAGAAAACACACAAAAAAAACAAAAAAACAAAAAAACACACACACAAAACTGGAGTTTCATCAAGACCTTTAAATTCATTTTCTTTAAAATGAAAGGAATGAATTGCAATTTGTACACATTAAAGAGCTCCATCCCTTCCTCCTTGTCTGTTACCTTTCTGCCAGTGATCACAGCGGGGAAAACAAATCGCTTTGAAGATATTCTGTTATTGCAAAGCTGGAGAGGAATCAGCTCAGCTGTTTGCTTTTCGAGCTCTCATTAAAAAATGTCCCCTTTTGCATTTTCATAATAACAGTGTCAGCATAGCAGAAGGAAATTATGCAGCATTTGTACAGAATTAGAGACACACATTTGTAAAAGGTACAATAACCTACTTTGTAAAACATATCAAAATACAAATTAAATGGTGTTATTCATTCATAACTGGACATTAAGCATACAGGGACCACCCACTGGAGAGCTACACCATTCAATACTTTGTCAGTTTGGTGATCTGGGAACCCCTGTTTGTAATACAGGAGAGGTAATTACCAAACACACCCACTGTTAGTTCCTTGCTGTCCCTTACATGAAAAAGGGCAGCAAGTATTAAATGTGCTAAAACCAAGAAATTGCTCCTGATGTCCATACAAACTCAAAACCGCTTGAAAATTTGAATGCAACTGCCAATGTATCCAACAAAGTGAGAAGTGTTTACACTACTATATTCTAAGAAAGCAGGCCCCACCCATCACACGTGAGAAACTCTGTAAAATCTGGATTCCCTGGATTACATAAACCCAGATTGTGACAGACCTAGCCGGGACAGAAGCTTTTGGAGGGGACTGAATGCTAGCCTCTTGCCTACCGATTATGGGCCCTGGCATTTGGGGGAACGGTGCTCTTTGTGAGCTGTATGCCTGGGGACACCTGAGGTGGCGTTACTTTAGATTCAGGTCCATATCCCCCAAGAGACACAGACTCTGGGGATCCTGTATTTGCCATATTACAAATAGTGACTGATTCATACTGTTGGGACACATACTGTGAGATGCTGATGTCAATTCCAGCCACCTGTCTGTGTCTGCTATACTGTAAATTAGTCTAGTATGACTTGTCACAGCTTCTAAGGAGTCTTTTCATCCAGTGTGCTAATTAACCCTGCAATTTTATGAAGGAGTTCTGTTTTGAGATGTATGATAATGTGTATTGTATAGTCAGTGAGCTAGGAGACATGAAGTCTGTCCTAAAGGTCAGGTCTCTGAGTCACCTAGGCTGTCTAAAGGATTAGATAATTAGCTCATGTTAATTAGGTGTCTGCTTACAGATTGTATTTTCATCCTGCGGTATAGATTTGTGTGAGATCTTAAAATAAAGAGTCAGTCCTGTTTGAACCTCAAGACAGAGCCTCGTCTCGTACTTGGGGGAGAATTATTCGAATGCGTTTCTTGTTTGGCTGATTGAAGTGTCCGGTAGCTGCCTTTGTGTCCGGGAAAGGAATGTCCTAAACGAGTTTAACCCCTGTCGGGGTGTCGTTACACAGATCAAAGACGAACTGAAAACTGGATGCTGTGCCTCCCTCTCAAAAAAAGCAGAAAAAGGGCATAGGACTAGTCACCAGTATCTCATGTGGTCTACCTGCAGCTGATGTTTCCCTATTACTGGCTTTCCATTTCTTGTTCTGTGCTCTGTGTGAAGACAGCCACCTTCGTAGGGCTTTGCTTCCTCAAGTCAGAGCCTCTCCAGCAAAGAGAACAGTGTGCAAAATAGCGATATCACCAAATCTCCTGAAACCAGCAGTCAGGGGCAACAGTACCTTAGATCTCACACTTTGTCAGGGCTGGGCTCAGCCCTTCCTTCTCTGAGCTGGCCGCTCAGCTGTCGGCTAATTGCCATCTCTCCACAGTGACTTCACCTGATGATATCCTGCTCGTCAGTCCTGCCTACTTAAGCCGTCCAGCCAAGATGAGCTCTGCCTTCGCCTTGGTCACATCTATAGAGACGCTCTCCTGTGTTCCTGTTAAAGACTTGCTTGGCTGACATTCCTTCTGGCTCCAGATCCTGCTTGCTGTTCTACTATGCTCATCTCTGGCTCCCTGACGTTTTGGCTTGTCTGACCAACCATTCCGGTTCCTGAAATCTGGCTATGTTTTCACTACGTTTACACGGTTTACCTTTTTTACATTCACATTTTTCAGGAGGAATCTCAGCTAAAAAGGTGGATTTCTCAAAATATTGCCGAGGTACAATTAGAATTTCTAGATGTTCCCTATAAAGATAACAAATCTTCACTTTGAGTTCAGCTCTAGTTTAGGATACCCTGAATGGAGTTAAACTGAACCTTTGCCCCGACAAACAAGTTTTTACATACATTTTACATTAAAGCTGTAAATTAACTTTAAAAACATGCCTTGTTTGTCCTTTGTAGCTACATGTACTGTGAAGTAGTACACAGTGCCTTGAAAAAGAATTCACATATTTCCACATTTTGTCATGTTACAAACAAAAATGTAAAAGTATTTTATTGAGATTTTATGTGATAGACCAACACAAAGTGGCCCATAATTGTGAAGTGGAGGGAAAATGATTAATGGTTTTCCAAATTTTTTACAAATAAATATCTGAAAAGTGTGGTGTGCATTTGTATTCAGCCCCCCACCCCCCGAATCAATACTTTCTAGAACCACCTTTCGCTGCAATTACAGCTGCAAGTCTTTTTAGGGATGTCTCTACCAACTTTGCACATCTAGAGAGTGATATTTTTGCCCATTCATCTTTGCAAAATAGCTCAAGCTCTGTCAGATTGGATGGAGAGCATCTGAACAGCAATTTTCAAGTCTTACCACAGATGCTCAATTGGATTTAGGTCTGGACTTTGACTGGGCCATTCTAACACATGAATATGCTTTGATCTAATCTATCCCATTGTAGCTCTTTCTGTATGTTTAGGGTCATTATCCTACTGGAAGGTGAACCTCCGCCCCAGTCTCAAGTCTTTTGCAGACTGGTTTTCTTCCAAGATTACCCTGTATATGGCTCCATCCATCTTCCCATCAACTCTGACCAGCTTCCCTGTCTCTGCTGAAGAAAAGCATCCACACAACATTTCACGGTGGGGATGGTGTGTTCAGGGTAATGTGCAGTGTAGTTTTCGGCCACACATAGCATTTTGCTTTGAGACTAAAAAGTTAAATTTTGGTCTCATCTGACCAGAGCACCTTCTTCCACATGTTTGCTGTGTTTGATTTCACAGAAAGTTAATTCAAACAGAGGATGTCCATCATCCTTTGAAATCTCCTTAACAAAACATCTATCTGTGGCTTTTTTCTCTTTTCACTGTCTGGCCCTCAGGATATAAAAAGAATTACATTTCTAAGTCAATGTTGGCCAAAGATAAAGACTGCAGAACTGGCTTTTCCGTGTTATATAGTGTAATAATGAAACAGGGACACTCAAACAGGTGCGATCAAGATCATTTCAATGTCTCCGTGTTTGCTCTGAACCCAGGATTTATGAGAAGGCGCTGGCAGACCTTTGCGGCTATTTGTACAGGCTGAGCCTTTTTGTTTAAAGATCGCTCTCTCATACAGCAGCCATGCGTGAACCCATACCTGACATTTTGAAATTGCTTTGCTCTCTCGTTCCCGGGAGCGGCCGCAGTCACTAACCATGTGGCAATCTTTATATTGAGTAATTGTTAATATTTCTTGCAGGTCAAGGTAAAAATGTGCTGATCGGCTGCACTACGAGAAATGAGAATGTTGATATATATTTGAAGCTGGATAAAATGGTCTTACTGCAGAACACAGGAGGACTTTTTTTTTCCCCATTTTAGTTTTTGATTTCCTTTAATGATGTAGTGCCACCATATTCCACTGCGTATCAAATCATTTATACCAGCCCCTGTCTCACAGAGCTCACAATGTACTGTACCTACCATTGCCAGGCTCATGCACAAGTCAATGAAGAGAGTAACAGACAGGCTGAATACACAGCTTATAGTATCTCACAATGGATGTCATGTTAAAACCACCAATAGTAGGGCATATAGGAGCCCAGACAGAAATGATTTGCAAATGTATGGCTCATAAATACAATGAAACAAAATTATTGGTGCCCAAAAACCTGTGATCATATGGCTCCACCTAAAGTGGACCTTTCAGCAGGAACCAGAAAAAGACCTCTGGCTCCTGAAGAAGGGAATAAAGATGGCAGCACAGAATGGGACAAGCAATGGAAGAAGAGAAGGGGAGAAAGAACAATACAGGACTCATAAGTCTCCTTATCCTGGATAAAATCAGCATTAACTGACTTAAGCCCTGTACGCACAGGCCAAATGTTGGGACATTCGGCCAGTGTGTATGTCGGCCTGTCCAAACCAGCAGCCGTCTGACTGCCGATCACTGCTCTCAGCCAATGGCAGAGAGCGCTGATGGGAGGGTTCTGGCGGGGGGGAGGGGGTCGTCCTCTTGTCAAAACACAACAGCTTAGTGGGGGAGTTTGCTGCACTAACTTTGGATGGTTAGTACAGTGGCTCAGACTGAAACTGTCAGTTTTTCTCCTTCAACCCACTGGGCTGAATGAAAAAAACACTTGTAGTGTGTAACAGGCATTAGGCGTTCGACGCACTGGGCGTTTAAAGTGCTTCTAAAAGGGCAGAAGGTTTTTTGTTATATCTTAATGCATTCTATATGCATTAAGAGAAAAAACGTTCAGTGTGCAACAGCCGTCCTCATCCCCTCTAATACTTACCTGAGCCCCATCTCGATCCAGTGATGTTGTACGAGAGCCTCGGCTGTTCGGTAATCTCCCACCTGATTGGCTGAGGCACAGCAGCAGGCACCATTGGCTCCCATGCTGTCAAAGTCAGTAAGCCAATGAGGAGAGAGGGGGCGGTTCCAAACTGCGGCTCAGTGTCTGAATGGACACACAGAGCAGCGGCTCGGGTGCATCCATAGCAAGCAAGTAATTTCACTTTCAGGCCAGCATTTAGATGTGGTGGAAGGTACATTTAGCCATTTCTACCTGAAGTTCCCATTTAAAACATCACCATCATGTCAGAATTATAAACTGCTCCTCCCATTTTTGTTGAAAGTCTTCACATTTCACATCTTTAAATCTTTAAATCTTTTGTGAAAACAAAAAGTTTTAGGCCTGATGCACACAGGATATTTAAAAAAAATGCCAGTGCTGCTGCCAGGAAAAAGCAGCGTTAAAAAAAAAACGTGCGTTTTGAATAGCGTTTGTGGACTTTTTTTTTGGCTTTTTATTCAGCAAAAACATTCTCTATAATGTAAAAATGCCTAAAAACGCCAAATGCGGCTAAACACTTGTTGTTACAGCTTGTTTAGCAGTTTTTACAGCTCAACATCCTCTGCTCCTGGACACACAGGCTGCTGTTTTTTTTTCTACTTCCCCTAAAAGCTTATGCCTCCAAATGCCTCTGAAAGTGCATGGACACATAGGCTAATATGGGAGGGGTGTTTAGAGGCAAAAAAAAATAAAAAATAAAAAAACCACAACATCATCATCTGACGCCCCTAACAGCAGCTGTAAAAGCATCCCGTGTGCATGAGCCCTTAGGGCTGTAAAGGGCATGACATAACCAAAGCTGGCTACACACGATTTTCAAATGAACATTTGTATGATAATTCTTTGTATATTCAATGACTGGACAAAGGTTTGAAAGTACTTTAAAATGTTTGCTTTTAACATTCCTTTTTGGAATAAATGTAACATCCCAAACAAAATACATATTCACTGCTAATCTGGCTATACACAATTAGATTTTCTAGATTTTTTTCTAGATTCTAGATTTTTTTTTTAGATTTATACCATTTGATGTCTTGAGAAATATCATTCAAAAAGTAGTTAAAAATTCAGTTTGCTCTTAATATTCAATTTTGGAATGGATACAATTTCCCGAACGAAAACCACATATAAGGTTTTTCATCACGCTCCTTCAAATTTTCTCATCCCTGCGAACCGCATTTATTTGAAAATTTAACAAATTTTCTTAAAGCCAACATTTTTTTGTATAAATTCTACTAGTGTATGGCCAGCTGAACCTTTTCCGGACCACCCCACACATATATATTCCAGCAGGGTGGCCCTCCTGCATGGAATCACGTACCTGTAAGTGATTTCTAGTTTCGGGTCTGGGGCGTGCACACGCGCCACGGCAACCCGCTCCCACTGTGATTGGACACGGGGGAGCCAATCAGTGGGTCTGGCGGACCCAATGTTCGCCAGCACCCCACGATCATTCCCGGCATAGGCAGAACAGCAGTCGGGGGGGGGGGTGTGATCTTTCTTGGGTTTCTGCTAAGCAGAGACACAGATCTGTCTTCCCCCAGTTAAAGCAGTCCCGCTAAAAATTGCTGATCACCATTACTAGTAAAAAAAAAAAAAAAAAAAAAAATATATTCATAAATCTATCCCATAGTTTGTAGACGCTATAACTTTTACACAAACCAATCAATATACATTTATTGAAATTTTTAACCAAAAATATAAGCAGAATACATGTTGGCCTAAACTGATGAAATCTTTTTAATTTTTTTATTGGATGTGTTTTATTGCAAAAGTAAAAAATATATATTTTTTTCAAAACTGTCTTTTTTTTTTGCCATAAACAAAAAAAAAAAACAAAAAAAAAAAAACGCAGAAGTGATCAAATACCACCAAAATAAAGCTCTATTTGTAGGAAAAAAAGGACCCATTTTACTTGTGTACAGTGTCGCATGACATCGCAAATGTGAGTTAAAGTAACGCAGTGCCGTATTGCAAAAAATAGCCTGGTCATGAAGGGGGGTAAACCTTCCGGGGCTGAAGTGGTTAAAGTGGAACTTTATTCAGAAATTTAAGTCCTGATAGGTATACCTGCAAAAGGGCCAGCAGGAAATAATCTATGTAAAACATTAAAAATAAGTGCCTAGAATGTGGAAAATCTGGCAATGCACCAGCTCACCCTGCTCTGCACATGCTCAATTTTCCTGTATTTGGCCGTGTGCGATAATCAGTGAATCACTAGAGGCCGATCTGCTGACAGCCTAAAGATTTACTGCTTGTGAGGGGGAAAGAAGCATCAGGAATGACAAACTGTGCCAAGTGAACACAGAATAGGGAGGGAGAAAAAAGCAGGAGAGGGGAAAAGATAAAATCTCCTGCCAGAGTGACACAAAAGAGGTCGATTTACAAGGATAGGGTCTTAGCTTATCCCCTTGATATTCACTTATTTCTACCTCAGCAGTAGCAGCATGTGGACTTTAGCACTGCAAAGCTTCTGTCAGCCTTCCCCTCTAGCTGAGCCAAGACATACAACCAAGGCTGGAAATGCATTTTAGTTACAGAAATTGAATTGTTTTTTTGAGACCAAGGAGCGGGCGAGCGTTTCAATTAATTTTGAATGTATATTTGTTTGCTAAAAAAAAAAAAAAAAAAAAAAAAAAAAAACAATTGTTATCAAACTGTTATGGGTAAAGTGCTGCTTTCAGCACAGTAAAGATTGCTGCTGGCATTATAAAAAAAAAAATTGCAAATAAAATGGACAGACACAAGACCTGAGATTGCGCAAACCAACAAAAAGCTTGAGGGATTCTGTGATTGTCCCTTTAATATGAAGATAAAACCCCCTCCCCGAGAAGTCTTGGACTAACGCTTTGCCCCTCCATGGCAGCCAATCTCCCTCTATAATTAGCATCTAATTTACACAAAGAAAGCCGGGTCGAAAGAGTGGGGGGAAAGAATTTTTTTTTTTTACATTTGCGTATTCCCAGTAGACAGGTCTGAGCTGGCATTTTGTGGTTTAATCTTCACAGCCTGAGCTAATAAATTTTCTCTCATTCTGTCAGTCATCTTTATTAAGACCGAATTAAGTTGGACATGTCTGAAAAAAGCCCCAGCAGAGCAATGTTGTATCTTTACGCTTCCCTGTCCTCAGAAAGCAAATGATTCATTTTACAAAGCCGTTATTTTGCTGCGCTGTTTGTCATCTTGAAACAGACGGAACAGGAAGGAGGCGGAAAGACAAAAAAAAAAAAAAAAAAAGAAAAACGAACGGCGTCAAACTTTAAAAGGTTGTGCGGACAAGGCAAAGGGCTAATTCCTAAGGCTGTAACAGACCGTTCCAAGCGCGCCATTTAGATTACCCCGGCAGTATTAAGAAGGCACAGCGCTTGTCGGCTGACAGTTTAATAAATGCTGTAAGGATTAGACTTGCACACGGATCGCTTGTAGGGTTTTAAGTATTTGGATTACATTTTAAAGAGGAGGTCTGCTGAGGACTTTGTGTATACAAAGACAGCGAGTTGGTTTTAAAGCATCTGCAAGTGGGGTGAATGGTTATGGTGCGGGAGTTCTGGCTGCCAGAATTTTTTGCACACCAACAACTTGTGCTTGCGCTCTACACTTACCAATATAAAATTTGTATAATTTTTTCACACAGAGCTTTCTTTTGGAGTATTTCATCATCACGGGTTTTTGTTTTCTAAGTAAAACGAGAAAAAAAAAAAAAAAAGACCAAAAATTTTGGAAAGCAAAAAAAGCATAAAAACAAACCAAAAAAAAAAAAAAAAACCCCATGCGCGTTTTGTTTATGGCATAAAATTTTGCAAATGAATCTTTCTGTGCAAATTTAGGCCAAGATGTATTCTGCTACAGTGGGGGAAATTATTTGATCCCCTGCAGATTTTGTAAGTTTACCCACTTACAAAGAAATGAAGGGTCTATAATTTTTATCTTTTTTATGTGTATTTTAAAT
Source organism: Aquarana catesbeiana (assembly GCF_042186555.1). Classification (NCBI taxonomy): domain Eukaryota; kingdom Metazoa; phylum Chordata; class Amphibia; order Anura; family Ranidae; genus Aquarana; species Aquarana catesbeiana. Next base: position 41,894,289 of record NC_133328.1, read on the forward strand.
GAGACAGAATATCAACCAAAAATCCAGAAAAAAAACACATGCTACAAAATGATATAAATGGGAGTTGCAGTTCAGGGAGTAAAATAAGTATTTGATCCCCAAGCAAAACATGACTTAGTACTTGGTGGGGAAACCCTTGTTGGTTGGCAAGCACAGAGGTAAGAAGTTTCTTGCAGTTGGTTTCCAGATTTGCACACATCTCAGGATGGATTTTGGTCCACTCTTCTTTACAGATCTTCTCTAAATCCTTAAGGTTTCTTGGCTGTCTCTCGGCAATTTGAAGTTTTAGCTCCCTCCATAAATTTTCTTTAGGATTAAGGTCTGGGAAATGGCTAGGCCACTCCATGACCTTAATGTGCTTTTTGAGCCACTCACTTGTTGCCTTAGCAGTATGTTTTGGGTCATTGTCAGGCTGGAAGACCCATCCACGACCCATCTTCAGTGTTCTGGCTGAGGGCAGAAGGTTCTCATCCAAGATTTTACAATACATGGCCCCGTCCATTGGCCCCCTCAATGTGGCAAAGTTGGGCTGTACCTTTAGCAAAGTAACAGAATAATGTTTCCACCTCCGTGCTTGACTGTAGGGATGGTGTTCTTAGGGTGACAGTCAGCATTTTTTTCTCTCCAAACAAGTCGAGTCGAGTTAATGCTAAAGAGCTCAATTTTGGTCTCATCTGACCACAAAACTTTCTCCCAATCCTTCTCTGAATCATTTAGACATTCATTGGCAAACTTTAGGCCTGTACAAGTGCCTTCTTGAGGAGGAGGACCTTGCAGACGCTGCAGTATTTCAATCAATGGCGTCGTATTGTGTTATCAATGGTTTCTTTGGTGACTGTGGTCGCAACTGCCTCGAGAGCACTCACAAGCTTCTCCCATGTAGTTGTGGGCTGATCCCTCACTTTTCTCATGATCATCCTTATCCCATGAGGCGAAATCTTGCATGGACCTCCAGACCGAGGGTGATTGATGGTTATTTTGTATTGCTTCCATTTGCGAATAATCGCTCCAACAGTTGTCTCCTTCCTACCAAGCTTCTTGCTGATGGTCCTGTAGCCCATTCCAGCCTTGTGCAAGTCTACAATCTTGTCCCTGACGTCCTTTGACAGCTCTTTGGTCTTGCCCATGATGGTGAGGTTTGAATGGAAGAAAGATTCTGTGGACAGGTGCCTATTATAGACATAACGAGTTGCCGTTAGGAGTAACTTCTTAAATTGACAGGACTAATCTGTGTACCACATGAGCACGTACTGTAGCCAGTCTCATTGTTGGTTGGTAGGGGATCAAATACTTATTTTACTCACTAAACTGCAACGCAAATTTATAACATTTGTATCATGTGTTTTTTTTTTTTCATTCTGGTTGATATTCTGTCGCTACCATTTAAAAAACACACCCAAGATAAAAATTATAGACCCTTCATTTTTTTTTTGTAAGTGGGCAAACTTACAAAATCTGCAGGGGATCAAATAATTATTTTTTCCTATTGTATATATTTGAAAAACAATCAATTCTGATGCACCATCTAATTTCTCAATTATTTTTAAATAATTGGTGCAGCAGTGACTAGGCACACTGACTGGTAAACAAAAAAAAAAGTGAATAATAATTTTACATTTTTAAAAATATATATTTTCTTTTTATTTTATTTTTTTTTACGTACGACGATTGCTTATAGCAGTGAATTTTACGGTTATAAGCAAATATACAAAAATAAACGTTTTCTTGTGTCCATGTATCGAACAAGACCAAGGCCATACCTATGTGGATTTAAAGTGAACATGTCATATACAGTGGATGTCAGTTTATGGGTTGGTTTACATAAAACGCTTCCCGGTTCACTAGGGAATAGTGATATTACTGCCTGATTCTACAATTAAAGAAGGAAACTAACCGGATGACAACAGACACCAATCAGGTTCTACCTTGCATTTTCATATTCTCATCTAAAAACTTCTGCCTACACAGCAAATGAATAGCCTTTGTGTGCATTTAATCCCAAATTTAAACTGACTTGGACCTTTAAACCCCTCGCGCCCATAATCTTTATGTGAATAATACTCAGCATGAAGCCCTGAGCTGAGGATATGTAAATAAACATTCCCCTTTGAAATTCACAAGCCAACACCTTGCACAGCTACTGGCTCTGGCGAGAACCCCTTGACAAAATGACATAGTGATCATATGCAAGCTAGTGAAAACAACTGACAGAATAAGCTTTCAGCTTGCAAGCAGCAGCAATTATCTGTTTAATACTGTAGCAGTCAGATAAATTTACAGTATTGATAGAAAAACAGAAAAAAAATTAAAAATACCATATAAAGCCTTCTAAAAAAAAAAAAAAAACTGGATAAAAATGATTTAGATATGTATAATGACTCAGGTTATTTTCAAATTAACGTATGCTTTCATTTCTGACCTCTGGTCATAAAACAATTAAAGTGAGATCTCAGTGGAACTTTATCACCTTTAGGATACGGCACAGAGAAGGTTTTTCATACCTTCATGCATAGAATGCATGAAAGTAAAAACCTTTAGAACCACTTCAATTTACTCTGGCCATTTGGGCCTCATCATGCACGCTGGGCGTAAAAAAAATCGATTTTTTTGGTATTTTTTGTTTTGTTTACCCCTAAGCAGCCATCTATATTGGCCTTTGTGGCCATGCACACATATGCATTTAGAGGTTAAAAAAAAAAAAAAAAAAAAAAAAAAAAAAAAAAAGCTTGTACATTCAGGAGAGGAGCGCTTGAGCAGAAAAAAATGCTTGACGCACCTAAATGCCTGCAAACACATCTAAATGCTAGGTACATTTAGTGCTTAAGCATTAATTTCAGATGCGTTTGTAGGTGTTTAGGGGCGTCAAGTGTTTTTTCTGCTCAAACACTCCTCTCCTGAATGTTTTTACCTCTAAACAGCATTTTTTTTTTTTTTTTTTTTAAGCCAAGCGTACATGATGAGGCCTAAATGCTAGTCCTTTGTGAAAGTAAAAATGGATAAAGGATTTGGGTGTTCCTTGTGCTCGGTTAATCCTCGCATATGAATGAAGATACACGTAGGGTGGGAATTTCCGGTTACGTCACTTCTGCTTTGCTGGAACGCACCCTCCGAAAGTGCAAGTTTAATAATGTTTATGGTATAATTAAACAATTGTACGCCATCAGAGGCTTCTCTTTTTCTTCTTAATGGCCCTGCTATGTGTGCCCGGTGGCTCTGGGAGGACTTAAAGCAGCAAAGTAATATCGGTTGGAGTGGTAGTGGAAAACTGCATTCCCTGGAAATTCCTCTGATTGCTAGCACAGCGTTTCCGGTCTTTACCTCTGATCCGGTTGTGTATATTACATCAACAAGCACTATTTGACTTCCTTCTTTATACAAAAGGTCAATTCAGACCGATGAGTGCAGGGTGTTTCTTTTTGGACATGGTGGAGTGGAGCACGTATGGTGCATTGAACATCAAGCCTAATTTTAGGAATTACTTGGACATTTGTTATATGTATTTACACCGATCAGCCATAACATTATGACCACTGACAGGTAAAGGGAATATCTGAATGGCATCTGAAAATTGGTGGTATATATTAGGCAGCAAGTGAACATATTGTCAATGAAGTTTGTGTGGTGAAAGCAGAAAAAAAAAAAAAAAGGGCATCGCAGTTTGTTGTGTATGGGGCTGTGAAGCCCATGGTGAACCATGTCCATAGCCAAAAGCTTTTGACAATGGCCACGTGAACATCGGAACTGGACTATGGAGCAGTGGAAGAATGTGGCCTGGCCTGATAAATCAAATTCTCTTTTAAATTATATGGATGGCCGGGTGCGTGGGTTGCCCAGGGAAGAGATGGCACCAGGATGCAGTATAAGAAGGCAAGTCCACAGAGGCAGTGTAATGCTTTGGGCAATATTCTGCTGGGAAAGCTTGGGTCCTGCCATTCATGTGGATTTTACTTTGGTGTCCATGCCTCAACGGGTCAGGGCGGTTTTGGCAAAAAGGGGGCCATACTCAATATTAGGTAGGTGGTCGTAATGTTATGGCTGATCGGTGTATATTTTTTTGAGATTTAAGTGCAAGCACTGTTTGTTTAGTTTATTTGGTTAATCCAGAGTCAGCAGGTTACAGTTTCAAAGTCATCACTTCTATAGTCCAGCTACCAGCCACTGTGCTCACCAAAACAATTTGAACAGCTGAAAAGAATAAATCATCAGAGTAGGTGGGAGAATAGGAACATTACCTACTATTCACTGTGTAGCGGGACACATTTTTGATGTAACTTAATGTTATGTTATATCTTATCTGGTGTCATCTAGCAGCAAAAATATAAAAAGGACTGCATCTTTATTTCTTTTTATTATTCAAGTTGACATGGAAGTGTTTTGTTTGTTTACATTTGGACATTAACTTGACCTACCCACAATGCTCATTAACTCCCATGAATCTAAGAAGAACAGAACTGCATTGTGGGAAGATTATAAAAAGGCTGGGAGTGGCCATTTTGGGTCTCTTGGACAAGCATGGCCAGCCTGGGAGGATCTGTGTGAGGTCTCCAGCACAGCGCGGCCTACCTCCACGGAAGAGCGATCCGAGCGGTAGTACTGTGACACACCAGAGAGCTGGACTGACGGCGGGGCAAGACTGGGAAGGAGCCAGAAGAGCCTGTCGGAGTCATCTGGGAGTTCCGGAGCATCTTGAACTGTGGAGGGGAGCAGAGCAGCAGTGCCAGCCGGAGACAGACCCCTGTACATCAGAGCGGAGCCTTCTAACACTGTCCTGGTTGGGTGAGAGGGCTGTTGCCCACAAGTTTCTTGATGCACTTTTATACAACCGTCTACACAAGACAGAGTTGCTGGGACCCATAGTCCCACAAGTAAAGTCATGAGGATTTAGTACTGAGTCCCTGGCATCAAAGGTAGTTATAGTGCTGCTGCACCAAAACTTTACTTTCACATTTTTAGTCTACTCTGATCAGGAGTCATTAACCCCTTGGATTATAAATCTACTTTGTTTTTGCTAGCAGAAGAAAAGAAGGACTGTTTAGTAAAACACAAGGCCTTGTGTCCCTTTACTATATTGGGGTAGTGTGATATTAAATAAGGGAGCTCTCTAATTGTTGTATTACACTTTATCAAGCTAATCTTTGATTTAATATAGTAATAAAGCGCGCAGGAAATAGGATAGTGCTCATAGTGAGATAAATTCACTCTGACGGTTATCCTATTCACTTTACTACACCACTCATATTATGTCGGACATTTTATACCGGTATTGTATCTTTGTAATATAAAAGTTTAGTTGACTGTCAGACTATGTTGGTCTGACAGTACAACCATTGTAGTTTAAACCTTCTAAAACAATTACAGTAAATAAGGTTATTATTCAAGTATAACTGTGTGAGTGTTGTTTTCCTCCTCTTCACCAGCCAAGAGGAGGGTAAGGTAACTACAGTCAGGTATATTATATTGAGTATTGTGAACTTGCCTTTATGATTTCGTTTTGACTGCACACTATTACACCACAGCTGTGTCAGGGGGACTGAGACAGTCAAAGGGGAAACAAAGCAGAGTACAGGCCCAAATAAATTAGAAGCTCCTCCGGAGGTTAGTGCTACATCTACATAAAAGGAAGGCACCCAACTGAGTGCTTTCAGCTTCTGTATACCTGTAGGATAGCGGTCTCCAAACTGCAGCCCTTTGCTTGCCTTTATCTGGCCCTTTGAGGCATTATTCCTGATGCAGGCACCAACAATGGGACATAACCCTGCCACTGACATCAATGGGGCTCTATTCCTTCCACTGACACCAACCTTTTTCTCCCCCTATTATCAAAGATCAGGAATGGTTTACTCCCACTGGACACAGTCCAGCCACCCTAAAGTCTGAAGGACAGTAAATTTCCCCTTCCTTTAGAAAGTTTGGAGACTTCTGCTGTAGGATATGGAATGCTGTGAGCATGCATGGGGGGGTGTCTGCGCTCTTTCTTATGTCTTACCAAACATCAGCTAGGAAATTTCAATTGGAGTAACATTGGGTTTTCTAATTGAGCTCTCAAGGTTATATTTGCCGACGTGTTAGAATTTCCTCAATGTAATAAAGTAGCGAAGACATTTTAAGAGTGCTCTTATTTTTTATAAAGTCTAGCTCCTGAAACCAATAGAGGAGATATACGACTACGGTTCATACATAGTCAGGCCATTCTGCAGTTAAATGCTAGAAAGAAGAACCCGAGATCTGCTGAAGTCACACTTTCTAACCTGATAAACATGGCTAGTTCTGATTGCTTAGCAGATGTTTTGCATTTTCCTTTCATGTACCAGAGTGCTGGCAGAGCAGGTCATCAGTCTGAGGAGATAATCTCATAAGCAAATAACCTAAACACCATACAAGATCGGAGTGCCCTTCATCCAGCACATTTCTAATTACCCATCCATTTTCTTTTCTTTCACTAATGAGGCAACGGGTCAGCTGAACAGTTTTTTTTTTTTTATTTCTTTAGACTGACATGATTTTGTTTAATTTCTAGTAGAGAAAGATAAAAGGGCTCCTTTAAAAGGCTAGATGGTGGTTTCACAAAAATTCCCATAATCGGCGCTTCTCATCAATTTTCTCCATATATGTGCAGCCCTCCGACGCAGACCAAGCCATCTTCCTGGCCTGTCCAGGGTTGGAGCGGTGTCCAACTTATACAGCACTACACAGGGGTTGCCCTAATGCAGGGGTCTCAAACTGGCGGCCCTCCACCTGTTGCAAAACTGCAAGACCCATGAGGCATTGCAAGGCTGACAGTAACAACCATGACTCCCACAGGCAGAGGCATGATGGGACTTGTAGTTTCACAACAGCTGGAGGGCCACCAGTTTGAGACCCCTGCCCTAATGAATTTGAAAAACTTTGGGCTGCATGGTTAGACGCCCCAGGTCTGAGCCCCCTTGACCTAGTAGCACATATAATCCTACAAGGCTAATGTAGGCCCAAGTTTACTATGCAGTATTAAAGTAGAACTAAAGACAAAAGGTTTTTTTTCAGTTTGGATAGAAGAGAGGGTTACAACCCCGGTCAGATTTTTTCACCAGTTGGGGAGGTTTCCCTTCACTTCCTGTCCCATAGCCACTGTCACTTTCAATGATAATGGTAAACAGAATAAACAGAGAGGGTTAAAGTGTTACTAAACCTACAACAGTAAAATCAGTCTGTATATGCAGCAAAGCGTGCTTGTTATACACATTGTGGAACCTAAGGGGTTAATCCTCTGCATTGTGTAAAAAGGCTGTTTGATCCTGTCTTCACTGATTGTCCCTTCCTCCACTGTCCCCAAACCATCTCCTGATATAACAGAGCCTTGGAGACAAGCTGCACATGATCAGTTTGGTGTGTATTGAGAGTTTTTTTTTTTCCTCTTAGGAGGGTGCATGTGATCAGCACAGGGCCGTTTAGCACAGTCCAGACAGAGGGTCAGGGGTCCTGCAGCCTCATAGGACAATCCAAGGAGAATGAAAAAACTTCTCCTACAAGTTTTAACCAGACACTGATAGAAGTCACAAGACTGCTATATATACTGCCAATGAGAAAAGGTATTTAGAAGTCTATATTTACTAAAACGATTGCATTTCCATGTTCTGGGTACTGTAGGAGAACAGATATAGTGAATGCAGAGTCCTGGGCTTAGTAACACTTTAATTTTCCTAACGGGTCACAGACAGCAATACAAACCGACAAGCGTTTGAATCCCTCTTCTATCCAAAAGTAAAGAAAAAAAAAAAAAGTTTTGCCTTTAGTTATTACTTTAGCCACTTGCCGACCGGATCACGCCGATATACATCGGCAAAGTGGTACGGGTGCATAAAACAACGTACGTCGCTAAGTCATCGGCGGCTAGTGGGCGCGTGCGTGAACTCTATGTCAGCTTGTGGCCCGCGATCTTGACACGGAGAGGCAGAACGGGGAGATGCTTATGTAAACAAGGCATTTCCCAGTTCTGCCTAGCAACATGACAGGGATCTACTGCTCCCAGTGATCGGGAGCAGTGATCTGTCATGTTCTAGTGAGCCCATTCCCCCCTACCAAAAGAAAGCTCTATTTGTGGGGAAAAAAGGACGTCAATTTTATTAGGGTATACCGTCACACGACTGCACAATTATCAGTTAAAGCGACGCAGTGCCGTATCGCAAAAAAAAGGGCTTGGTCAGGAAGGGGGTAAACCCTTCTGGGGCTGAAGTGGTTAAAGTTGTAGTAAAGGCAGTTTTTTTTTATCTTAATGCATTCATTCTATTGTGCATTAAAGCGGTGTTATACCAGCAAAAATATTTTTTTTTTAAAGTCAGCAGCTACAAACACTGTAGCTGCTGACTTTTAATGAGGATCCAGGGAGCCCGCGATGTCGGCCCCCCGAGGCCAATCCGTCCATCTGATCAGGTGCAGGCGCCATTTAGGAGCCTTGCTGCTTCACTGCCTGTTTCCTACTGCGCATACACGAGTCGCGCGGCGCTTTGTGAATAGCCAGCTTGTGTTCTGGCGGAAGACAGCGGGGGGGGGGGGGGTGCCCGCCGCACAAAAGCATATGATGTCCTGCACTGCGGCCCGGATGGATCGGAAGCACACTATGTACTTCATAAAAAGGTAGGAAGGAAAAAAAAAAAATCTCTATCCAGCGATGTGCATGCACGAGACACAGCAACGGTGCCATTGGCTCCCACTGCTGTTAAAGTCAGTTAGCCAATCAAGAGAAAGAGGGGCGTGGACCAATCGAGAGCCCGTGTCTGAATGTGCACACAGCGCTGCTCGGCTTGGATGCCCATAGCAAAAGCTGCTTGCTGTGCGGGCACTCGACAGGAGGGAGGGGCCAGGAGCGCTGGCAAGGGACCCGAGAAGAGGAGGATCCAGGCTGCTCTGAGCGAAACCATTTCACGGAACAGGCAAGTATATAAACATTTTTTAGGTTTTAAGAAAAAAAAAAAAAAAACACACATTAGAATTTAGTATCACTTTAATGGCTTGGAGATTGGTTTCATAGCATTTAAATTTTTTCCTGTGTTGACTACACAGACTTGAGGTTTCAGATGTCTATCACTTTATTATGCGATCTTACTGTATACTGTATACCCTTCTGTGGAAGTGTATGGGAATTTTCATATTTCATTTGCACATATTTGACTGTACTGCTCTGGAAATGTTTACTGTGACTTATTGTATTTTCGATAAAGCGCTTTTTGATCAAAATAAAAAAAATAAATTATACAGCGCTACTGGCATTGTCAAAATTATCAAGCACATGCTGACATGGCCCTGGAGGGTCAACGTATTCAATTTGGCACGTGCTATCTGGCTATCATTTTTATCTCTAGGGTAGACTCACGCGTCATTTTTCATTAAAGGTCTTTGGGAACAGGATATACGTAATGCTTCAGTCTCAGGTAAACAAACAGGTAAACATCAAACAAATCCAGGAGAATCTCAACACCCATGTCCATCCACTATGGCTTGGTTCCTCTCCGGGCAGTAGAAATCCTTCTTTAGTGTATTAAACTTACGCAGAACACAGCTCTTGTGTGGTAAACGCTTAGAATTTTGTAGTGTGTGATCACCAAAGCGACATCATGGACCCTTCCATTCTTTTTTTCAACCCAGCAACCAGTAAGAAGGTAGAAATTATGATGGTGGTGGTGGTGAGAGGGGGGTGGGGGGTGTGTGATGTGATGGCATTCCTATCAAGCTGTTTTTGAAGCATAATCTTAATTTTTTGGCATTATAAAATGAGTATGCAGGAACTTTCACTGTTTGTGGTTGGCACTGATGGTTAATTTGCATCCAATATTTGTGTGTGCAACATGAAAATCTAAAAACTTTATAACCCGGGAATTTTGGGGTACTGGGGGTACCTGAATTACAAATGGACCAAATGCCCAGCAACCCGACAAAGCCTGCCAGAGTTCTGGTTCAGGTACATATTTTGCATTTTCTTTAAACTCTGCACTCAAAGTTAGGTATACAACATTTTGTAGACAAGCTCAAAATGACAAAACTAAAAAAAAAAAAAAAAAAAAAAAAAAAAAAAAAAAAAAAAAAAAAAAAAAAAAAACACACACACAAACTTACCATATTTCTTCCTAATCTCATTGTGTTTTATGGTCCTCTCACTCTTCCTGCAACAGAAATTTAACACAAAATCAGACAAGGATATTAAGTGACATCTGTATGCATATATAGCATAAGCTCCTCCCAGAAAACACCTGGTTTACAGGAGCATGAGGCATTGTACCTTCACACTGCAATACTAGATTTCACCAGCAGAGGCCACTGAAAATATTTGGCATTATTCTTTCTATTACTACACAGAGTGATCACAAGCAGCTGAGTGTCTTTTTAACCTATAGATTTATACAGTCCCTCCTGCAGCATCTTGATAAATTAAAGACATAAGTGCCTAGTCTTGCGTATTTCATGGCACGTTGGTGGGTAATAAAGATCTTTATTTTTAGCCTTGCAAATAAAAGTTTAAATCTCAAAAAAAAAAAAAAAGAGAATACAAAAAAAAAGTAATCATAAAATCTGGTGTTTTAGGCTCCTTTCATTGGGCCATGTTGCTACATGCACAGATCTATAACTGAAGCATATTTCTTCTGAAAAAAAATTGCAAATGTGCTTCAAAATCACTATAAAAAATTGTCCAACACAAGTCCATACACAACAAAAAAGGCATGATGTGTACGAATATGACGAATCCTCCAATTTGTCCACAAAATATAGGCAGGTCACATCACGCATATGTGAATACATTTTGCAGCATATCTGCTATTTATGATGATTTATGGGTATTGCCATCTGCAGCCGTCCAGGTTGCACAGATGTTTCATACAGGGGCCTACAGGTAGCCTGTTAAAATCAATGATAAGAAGCTGACTACATGGACCTACGTATGCATCCTGGAATGCACATCTATGCAGGTCCAATGCAAGGATCAGAAAGTAGACATCAGACTCACACGGCTGTGCATTCTGGGATGTGCATAGAGGTTCATAGGAGTCCAAGCAGCCAGCTGCTTGTCATTGATTTCACCAAGCAGTCTGCAGGCCCCTGCATGGAACACTTGTGCAACCCAGATGGCTGAAGACCATTGTAAAATCAGTATGACTGCGTGAATGAGGCCTAAAAATGAAGGTTAAACCACTTATTCCTGGTTCCTCCCTCATCAACATTATAAATGACATTTTAATTACAACCTTTTGGTTTTCATTATATTACGTTATTTTGGACCAAGTAACATCACTGGGTCTCAGTGTCTCTCTCTACAACGCAGAAAGATCATGGCTAGAGGGGCAGAGTGCTGTACATAGCTTCCTGAAAACATCACAGCACCCTGTCTCAGTACTCCACCTAACAGTTCAGGCCCAATGCTGGCTCTTGGGAAAGATTATACAAATTCCACAATATATTGATGGGAGCATTTCAGTCTGGAGGTGCTGGGGTTCCCAGGCGGCATTTGCATGCAGACTACACAGGGTAATGCCACATGACTGAAAAAACACAAAGGCACAATTCCTCCCACCGACACCAGCCTTGGGGCACAAGTCCTCCCACCGACACCAGCCATGGGGCATAACTCCTCCCACTGACAACAGCCATGGGGCACAAGTCCTCCCACCGACAACAGCTTGGGGCACAAGTCCTCCCACCGACACCAGCCTTGGGGCGCAATTCCTCCCACCGACACCAGCCATGTGGCACAAGTCCTCCCACCGACACCAGCCATGGGGCATAACTCCTCCCACTGACACCAGCCATGGGGCACAAGTCCTCCCACCGACAACAGCTTGGGGCACAATTTCTCCCACCGACACCTATGATGGGGCACAATTCTTCCCACCGACACAAACTATGGGACATTGCCGACTCCAACTGACCCTAGTCTGGCCCCCCATGAAGTCTAAAGGACTTGAAATTGGCCCTTTGTTTAGAAAGTTTGGAGATCCCTGGGCTAGATGATGCTGAATGTCTACCAGTGGGGCTCCGTTTGAATTTCTTCAGCTTCTAATGCATTGCGAGAAGCTCACAGTGTGCAGTGAAATCAGAACGAACAGATTCAGTACAGGAGAGGAGCCTGTACAACTGTGCAAAACGAATGGGAAGGCTGAAGTTCAGCTTTAAGAAGGGATTTCCACTCATTTCCTGTCTGGGTGACCACAAGTGACACAAACCCCTGACCACTGCACCAAGAATGAAAGTGTTACTAAACCCAGGACCCTGTATTCACTATATCTGTTCTCCCACAGAACATGGAAATGCAGTTATTTTAGTAAATATAAACTGCCAAATACTTTCTCATCAGCAGTATATAGCAGACTTGTCACTTCTATCAGAGTTTTTATTCTCCTCTGACTGTCATATGAGGCTGCATGACCCCTGAACCTCTGTCTGGACAGTACTGATTGGCCCTGTGCTGATCACATGCACTCCCCCCCCCAAAAAAAAACACCTCTCTAGCAATACACACCAAACTGAGCATGAGCAGAGTGACTCCAAGGCTCTGTTCTATCAGCAGATGGATTGGGAACAATAAAATAAGGGGAGGATCAGAGAAGACAGGATCAAGCAGCCTTTTTACGCAATGCAGAGGATTAACCCCTTAGGTTCCACAGGGAGTATAACAAGCATGCTTTACTGCATATACAGACTGATTCTAATGTGGGTTTAGTAACACTTTAAGAATTTCTCCAGAGTTGGGCTGTTAACAAGACGCCTGACGTAGCTTTTGTTTTCTTCTTTATAAACTCCTGAAATAAAGCCCTGAAAAGAAAACTGCACAGCATCTAAAATAGTGTTCCAGGCCCGGAGGAATAATAGTTTTATTTCGGTAACTTTCACGGTCAAGTAGCAAGAAGTAGCAATATATTCTCCAAATAAAAGGTTCAATCTCGCCAGCATTGCCCTCCTGCGCAGAAGCGTCTCCAGACAAGAGAGTCGGCAAATCACAAAGTGACAGATCGACGATTTTCCCTAAACTGCAATTTTGTGTCTACCGGTGCTGAAAGGAGCCGTTTTTATGGAGGCCACCGTGTGCCGGGAGCACCTAATAAGTCACCTCATTTGACGATCGTTCTATTAATTGGCAAGCTTTGAGTAAGCATTAATTTTTCTGTTCTGTAAAATACCGGTATAATAATAACATTGTAGAGAAGTCATCAGGAGGGATGTACAGAGGGGCAGATCACAATGACGGAGTGTAATCTTACACCCAATTATTGCCACGGCTCGGGCGCCGATGGAGGAACATGTCGTGTAATTAACGTGTTTGCAAAAATGATTGCATGAATTATTAACTTTCCTGCTTTGCATATACAATCACATTAACTTTCACAGACATGGAAAGACAGACAGAACTGTAATAATTAGAGAGAAAAATGAACGGAAAATTGATTTTTAAATCATTTACAGCCTTTAATTTTTTGTTGCCTTCTTTTGCATGAGAATTTCTATAAAATGTCACCGGAAAATTAGTTTTTATAAAGACAAAACATTAAGACGCTATGACTGGCACATTCCTACAGAAAAAAGGTAAAAATGGCAATTTCTACAAAAGGAGATTTATAAAAAAGGAGTTATTTTAGCATTTAGCTAAAATTAAAGGGATTTTAAACTCAGGAGAAAAAAAAAAAAAAAATGAATATATTGCAGCTTACCCATCATTAGATGTGGCGGCTGCATTAGATTTTTTTAGGCTTTTTCCCCTGGTGATCTGGCCAGTAACACACTTCCTATATTGGAGTTTCTCCACTCTGGATGAAGGAGCACAGGGGACATCTTTGGACAGCAACCTTTTTAGTCTAGGGGGGGTTAAGTGTATTAGCAGATTTAGATACACTAACAAATTGAAGCCAAACTCCAGCTCACACCTTTTAAGCAGTTACAGCAAACAGTTTTTACCTTTTGGGATAAAAGGTTCAACAAACAAAAATTAATCATTGTAAGCACCCCTGTCAGTGATAAATGGTTTTACTCAACCGTCTAACTGCCATATCTGCAGGACAGCTTTTTTTTTTTGTTTTCCTCTTCAAAAGAACAGACCAACTGGCTGGATCACCAGGTGAAAATAAAATAAAAAAACGAATACAACCACCACATCAAGGAAATTGGCAAGCTGCGGTATTTATATAAAGGTTTGCTTTTGGGTTTAATACTACTTTAAAGGAGGAGGGGGGGGGGCAGAAATGTGGCTCAATTAAAGTGATAGTAAAGCTTCTGATTTTTTGAAATAATTAAAATAACAAAATAATAAAATAATACTCACTTGTTCTGTGTAATAGTTTTGCACAGAGCAGTCCCAATCCGCCTCTTCTCGGGTCCCCCACCGGCGCTTCTAGCCCCTCCCTCCTGCCGAATGGCCCCATAGCAGGCAGCTTAGCTTGTTATAGGTGCACCCAGGCAGGCTCCCTCCCGCTGTCCATTCACACAGAGCCGTAGCTCAGCCCCGCCAAGGGCTCCCGCTGCTGTCTCAGCCAATGAGGAGGGAGAGTCCCTGGAAAGCTAAGGCTCTCATGCATATCGCTTGAGGAAGAAGATCAGGCTCAGGTATTAAGGAGGACTGGGGGGCTGCTGCATTGAGGTTTTTTTTTTTTACCTTCATGCATAGAATGCATGAAGGTAAAAAAAATCCCTGAGCCTTTACAACCACTTTAAGCTGCAATACGCAGCGGATGGGGGTGTGAAGCATCGCGCTTGTGGCAAACTTTACCCAACATGTGGCAAACAAGTCCGCTGAACACTACACATTAAAGTAAATTAGGAAAAAGCGGCAAATGCCCCACAATCACGTACAATGCCTCACCACCTGTCAGTGGCCTTTGGAGTGCGAGTTGAATGTGGATTGGGCTTCAGAGGAAATAGAGGAGATCAGTGTTTTTCTACCCTGAGCAACTGCAAGGACACAAATCAAACAATGGTTACTGATGTACCCTGGTCACACTATGCTGCCTTCAGGTGGGGTTGCACGAAAATGCAGACATGCTACATGGTTTCACAACGCTCTCTTTGAAACTAACATCCCTTTTTACTGCGCTGCACAGAAATGATATTATATATCTATATATATCTATATCTCTATATATACACACATAAATAAATAAATAAATAGGGATGAACCGGAATTTCGGCCACCAAAACATATCGGCCGAAAACGGCCCTTTCAGCAAAAAAGCCGAAAGAGAATTTTTGCCAAAACTGGCGCTGAAAATGGGGTGGGGCCTGGGCGGTGCTCTGCCCCTGGTGCCGCCTATCAGGGGGCTTCCTATATCGTTGAAAGGGGGGAGAGCCGCCGCCGCCGCCTGTTTGATTACAGCGCCAGGAACATCACAGCTTTCATTTCAATAGCTGTGTGTTCCCGCTGCGCGCCGTCACATACAGCCCCTCCCCCTTGTCCGGACACTCCTGGAAAGGGTGGTCTATCAAAGTTCCCCGGACAAGGGGGAGGGGCTGTATGTGACGGCGCGTAGCGGGGAACACACAGCTATTGAAATGAAAGCTGTGATGTTCCCGGCGCTGTAATCAAACAGGCGGCAGCTCTCCACTCCCTTCACTGGCTGTAATGGGGACACTGGCTACGCTGCAATGGGGACACTGGCTGGCTGTATCTGACGGGCACTGGTGAGGCTGCATTGATCTCTTGTATCATGTCCCCAGTCTCTGATCATCTCCTGTACCATGTCCCCAGTCTCTCACCATCTCCTGCATAAAAATATTTTTTTCGGGATCAAGGAAGATTTATTTTTGGTATTGGTTTCGTCACTAAAAAACCCATTCGGTGCATATTTTATATCTATAATATATTTTACACACATACATATACACACACTCTCACAAAAGTGAGTACACCCCTCACATTTATTCTTTTTATGTGACAACAGTGAAGAAATTACACTTTTCTACAATGTAAAGTAGTGAGTGTACAGCTTGTAAACAGTGAAATTTGCTGTCCCCTCAACTCAAAATAACTCAACACAGCCATTAATGTCTAAACTGCTGGCAACAAAAGTGAGTACACCCCTAAGTGGCCACTATTATTTTCCAGCACTGCCTTAACCCTCTTGGGCATGGAATTCTCCAGAGCTTCACAGGTTGCCACTGGAGTCCTCTTCCACTCCTTCATGATGACATCATGGAGCTGGTGGATGTTAGAGACCTTGCGCTCCACCACCTTCCATTTGAGGACGCCCCACAGATGCGCAATAGGGTTTAGGTCTGGAGACATGCTTGGCCAGTCCATCACCTTTACCCTCAGCTTCTTTAGCAAGGCAGTGGTCATATTGGAGGTGTGTTTGGGGTCGTTATGTTGGAATATTGCCCTGTGGCCCAGTCTCCGAAGGGAGGGGATCATGCTCTGCTTCAGTATGTCACAGTACATGTTGGCAGTCATGGTTCCCTCAATGATCTGTAGCTCCCCAGTGCCGGCAGCACTCATGCAGCCCCAGACCATGACACTTCCACCACCATGCTTGACTGTAGGCAAGACACACTTGTCTTTGTACCCCTCACCTGGTTGCCGCCACACACTCTTGACACCTTGACACTATCTGAACCAAATACGTAAGGATGGGCTCGGGCGTGTTCGCACACTCCAGGTGCAGAGCCCGCCAGGAAGTCGGCACGGCGCGGCGCTAATCACAGGCAAGGAGACATTTTCCCACTGTGCAGCTGCAGAGATTGGAAAAGGTCTCACTGCCTGTGATTAGCGTCGTGCCGACTTCCTGGCGGGCTCTGCACAAGGAGTGTGCAAACACGCCCGAGCCCATCCTTACAAATAAGTTTCTTGGTCTCATCAGACCACAGGACATGGTTCCAGTAATCAGTGTCCTTCGTCTGCTTGTCTTCAGCAAACTGCTTGTGGGCTTCTTGTGCAACATCTTTAGAAGAGGCTTCCTTGTGGGACGACAGCCATGCAGACCAATTTGATGCAGTGTGCGGTGTATGGTCTGAGCACTGACAGGCTGACTCCCCACCCCTTCAACCTCTGCAGCAATGCTGGCAGCACTCATACGTCTATTTCCCAAAGACAACCTCTGGATAGGACGCTGAGCGCGTGCACTCAACTTCATTGGTCGACCATGACGAGGTCTGTTCTGAGTGGAACCTGTCCTGTTAAACCGCTGTATGGTCTTGGTCACTGTGCTGCAGCTCAGTTTCAGGGACTTGGCAATCTTCTTATAGCCTAGGCCATCTTTTTTCAGACTCTGAGTTCTTTGCCATGAGGTGCCATGTTGAACTTCCAGTGACCAGTATAAGAGAGTGAGAGCAATAAACACCAAATTTAACACACCTGCTCCCCATTCACACCTGAGATCTTGTAACACCAAGGAGTCACATGACACCGGGGAGGGAAAATGGCTAATTGGGCCCAATTTGGACATTTTCACTAAGGGGTGTACTCACTTTTGTTGCCAGTGGTTTAGACATTAATGGCTGTGTGTTGGGTTATTTTGAGGGGACAGCAAATTTACACTGTTATACAAGCTGTACACTCACTACTTTACATTGTAGCAAAGTGTCATTACTTCAGTGTTGTCACATGAAAATATATAATGAGATATTTACAAAAAGGTGAGGGGTGTACTCACGTGTGTGTGTGTGTATGTATGTATGTATGTATGTATGTATGTATGTATGTATGTATGTATGTATATATATATATATATATATATATATATATATATATATATATATATATATATATATATATATATATATATATATATATATACACACACACACACACACACACACACACACACACACACACACACACATATATACACACACTGTGTGCTGCACACTAACAAAAGGCTCCTCGTCACAGAGAGCAAGGGTCCTCCTCTGCAGCATGCTGGCAGGGGACAGGCTTTTCTGCTTTGGCTGTGGCTGCTTTCCAAAGAAAACAAACTTTGCAAGACTTGGCACATCTTTTGTTTTAATGCTCTGGGAATGTATTTAGCAGATGTGAACTGAAACGTTCAGTTGGGCTTTAAGTACTAACAAACCATCTGCCTCCGAACTCCGTTCGATTTATAGCCTCCTTGTTTCCTTATGTAACCATAACCAGATCCACTTCTTCAGTCCCCGATTGCATTCTGGGAAATATCAGTACATTTGTTAGTGAAGTAACAGCACCGCATTGGCGTAAATATCGCTGTTTATTTAAAGCCCGTCATAATTTCACCCAGAATTTACAATATTGTCAGATTAACGCACTCAAACATTTTGTCACGCAGGGCGCTGCAGAGCACAGTCTCCGATCTCGCCTGTAAATAAACGGTACAGGAAACAAGTCAGGTTTAATGAATTAGCAGAAGGTGGCGGTGCAGTTTTCAGAGAGGATTGTGTCTGATGCAAATCCATAACATCCCCCCGACACGGAGCTTTTAATGAATTTTTGATATATATGCAGAACAAAATGCGAAAGACTATAAAACAAAGCTGCAAAGAACAATTTGCAAATCTTCCAGCATGGCTTTTACCGAGAAACTTTTTCTCATATTTAATCTGAAGGATTTATACTTGTTTTGTTTGGGATTTGTTTTCTTGCATGATCCCTAAATGAGTGTACAGGGGTCCATAAAGCTGATCAACCAAGGAGCCAAAGAACACATTACAGTGAGAGCTGCTGCAGCAGAGACAGATCCCCACATATTGTCACAGGGGTGTGGGTTCCCATTTGCACCAGGTTATATGGTAGGGTGTTGGCTCCCTATGACTAAGCCCCAGGGGGTGGGCGAAACATTTCAGTAGGCCTGGCCCGAGGAGCGGCATTAAACTGAGGCTTTCACATATATACAACCAAGAGGATCCGTTATGGTGAGTGGTGGTTTCAGGTTAAAATACATCAGGTTATGTGTTACTCCCTAAATAAGGATGTAAACATGGTGCAAAAGGTGGAGTTGGCCTTTAAAGTGGAGTTCCACCCAAAAGTGGAACTGCCGCTTTAAGCAATCCTGACATGCCATATTTGGCAGTTAATTTTTTTTTTTTGGGGGGGGGGGGGGTACCTAGTTTTGACAGGTAACCGCCCCCCCCCCCCCCAGCTCCCACTTCCGCCTGGGCCGCCTAGTTCCTGCAATCTACTGGGACACATCACAGGTCTCAGAGGATTGCGCAGCCATTCAGGAGGCGCAACGCGACTCATGCATGCGCAGTGCGCACCCTGCTGTGAAGCCGCACACTGTCACAGCGGGGGGCACACGGTAATGATGCCGGCACCGCAGAGAGAAGAGGGATAGAACGAAGGCTTCGGGTGACCGCATCGCTGGACCATGGGACAGGGGAGTGTGTTTATTAAAAAAAAAAAGTCAGCAGCTACACCTTTTGTAGCTGCTGATTTTTATTAAATGAAGGCATTTTACAACATTTTTATTGGTGCCCTTTAAGTTATATTTTACAATTCAAAGTTCCTCCCAAAGCAGCATTAAACCCAAAAACGAATTTCCAATCATTAGATGTGGCGACTGCATTAGTTTGTTTTAGGCTCCCCCCCCCCCCCCCCCCCGCTGTTTTCACTTGGTGACCTGGCCAGTAGCACACCTCCAGTATTAGAATGCCCCCACTCTGAATGAAGGAGGGGGGGTGCTAGATGTACTAACAGATTGAAGCCAAACTCCAGCTTTTAGGCAGTTACTGCAAACAGTTTTTTTCCTTTTGGGATTATTGTAAGCAACACTGTCAGCGATAAATGTTTTTTTCTCGACTCTCTAACTGCTTCATCTGCAGGAGAGCTTGTTCTTTTGAAAAACAAAAAAGACTTACTGCCCAGATGAGCATAAAAAGGAAAGAAAGCCTAAAAAAGAAAATGAAATGCAGCCATCACATCAAAGAATTGGTAAACTGCAACATAGAAATGTTTGCTTTGGGGTTTAATACGGTTTTAATACAAAAGTTACTTTAATTAAAAGAAATGTTGGCTTTTGATGGCAGCTGGCCTTGTGGCCAGCTCCTCGGTATTGGTCACAGGGTGCCTGCTGAAGAAGAGGAGCACTGCTTAGCCAAAGATGTTGATTGGCCAAACCTGGCCTGAAAGCCAATCCCCCCGAGGAGCCCATATGACACAATCCTCAGTATTGGTGGTCAGATGATAGAGGAAGGATTCTGAGCTAATACAGCAAGCTTTCAGTTTTCATAATTAAAGTGCCCTTCAATTTTTGGGCACAGGACTGCTTTAAGTGTCAATTTTCTTTGCGGTCTTGCCAGTTTTCCCGGCGACTGGAAAGTCGCGTTTCTCTAAAAGCCCCAGTGTGCATTCGATCAGTGGTCCTGGGCACACAAATCCACTCGACAGCATTATGCCATCAGGCATGAAAAGGTTTTCTTATATCAACACTCGAGCTGTGAATAAACAGAACAGCAGGGCTGGAAATGGGAACAGTACATCGACTGCCATCTGTTCCTGCAAGTCGCTATGTACGGCGCTGATCATTATACAGGGTAAGTAATACTCTGGAACTACTCATTTTTAAACTGTTGAGACGCGCTGTCCATCGCGGTAATGGACACCAAATCACATTGTGGCAGGTGCAGACTGAATGCATCCATCTATTCTGCTTCTGTAAATAAACATTAAGCACTCGTAGCTGGGCCGGCACAGCACATGCCATCTGATCTATTGCTGCACCGACAAGCTATACTTTTTATTTTTCCCCCTTCTACTTCTCTGGAAGTCTTTAAAGGGTATTAAAGATGGACTGAAAACTGGATAATACAATTACAACACAACCCATTATACTGTATAATGTTTCTTGATTAAATATGACCATGCCACTTCAATCTGCAACCTGATATCTTATAAAATAGATTAAAATTTCTCTTTAGTTTATAACGGGGCCACCCACGCTCATCATCCCCCTTCTTCGTGTAAAAGGATCACTGTTCCCTCGAAAAGAAACCCTTGCACAAAGCTTAAAGTGATTGTAAACACTAAAGGCTTTTTTTCTTAAAGGAAAAGTACAGCCAAAGCTCGTTTGGCTGTTCTTGTCCTGTGGATGACAGGAGTGCAGTTCATTCTGTACTCCAGTGACCCGTTTTCAGCAGACAGCAGGCTGAAGCCCACACAGAGCAGGTCCAAGCAAGATCACGACAAAGAAGTCAGTGCTGCCGGTCCTTCTCCCCCTCCCAGTGAGGGGGGGGCTGTAAGAGGAGAGAGCTGCTGACTACCAAGCTCTCTGCTCGTGGAGCTGTGAGAACCAAGCGATCTGCGGTGTTAGATCACTCGGCACTTAGTGTTAGAGCCAGTGGGGGACAGATGTAGCACCACCTAAGCATAAATGTGCAAAAACCCCAAAACTTCTCTTTTAATGCATTCTATGCACTGCCCAATATCTTCCTTCCACTTACCAAAGTCCCTTATTGATCCAGTACTTTGCCTGGCTGCAGGTCTTCTCTCCCTCTTCCTGGTCTCACAGGCTTTGCTGATAGCAGCGGTTACCATTGGCTCCTGATGTCGTCAATCAAATCCTTTGAGCAGAGGGCGGGGCTGAGCCACACTGTGTCTACAGACGCACACAGCCCTGTTGGAGATCGAGCCGGCACATCTTCAGTGATAGGAAGCAAATTGCTATTGGGGCAGAGGAGGAGCCAGGAGAGCTGGCAGGGGACCCGAAAAAAGAGGGGGATTTAGGGCTGCTCTGTGCAAAACCATTGTACACAGCAAGTATAAATCGGTTTATTATTTTAATTATAAAAACAAACAAAAAAAAAATACAAGTCTTCACAATCTGCTACAGTCAAGTGGTCCATTTACATCTGACTGTTCTCCGATCTGACCTGTCTAGACGAAGGGGAATGGATCCCCTTCCAGTTTTTCTTAGTGGACCGGATCAGATTGGAGGTAGGCGACTGTAAACAGACACAAGTCCTTTTACACCCACCAGTCCATAGGAACACATGAATCAGGTCTACTGAAAAACTGACAGGCAGACCTGAACGCATCGCCCATGTGAAAGATTTGTTTGTTTATATCAGTGGTTCTCAACCCTGTCCTCAAATACCCCCAACAGGCCATGTCTGCAGGTTTTCCTTTATCTTGCACAGGTGCTTTTAAATCAGAGTCAATGGCTTGGTATTTTGGACAGCTATTTTATCTAAGAGAAGTTCCCAAAACATGGCCTGTTGGGGGTGCTTGAGAACAGGGTTGAGAAGTATTCGTTTATATTATGCCTTCCCTGGTCTCTCCCATGCAAGGACATGCCAAGTCTTATAAAAGATGGTTTTCGATACATTCTGTATTTTAGACCCAGTGATGTCACCACTGGGACCCTCTGCTTCTCGAAGCAATGCAGACAGATCATAGCTAGTGGTCCGTCTCTAGTCCCTCCCACATTCCCTGCATTCTGTACACAGGAGGTTAGCCGCCAGGCTTGGGCACCATTTAGAGAAAGCTTTGCATTCTCTGAATAAAACGCAAAACATTTTCTGACTGGACAAATGGAAAGCGTGATGTCATTGCCAGACCTCGCCCAGTCAGAAAATGCATAGCATTCTATGAATGTCACCCATGCCAGGTGGCCAACCACCTGTGTTTACATCGCTGTAGGCTGGCTGACATGCATGGGATCCGAAAGCTAGTGGACTAGTGGTGTCTGCATCAGTAAATTTCCAGCTTACACAGGCATTGGCCAAGTATGGTATATACAGTTACTGGTCAAAGCTTGACCAACGTAACTAAATATAAAATACTCATACCTGCAAATACTCTTTATTAATTATGCATATAAAATAATTAAAGCTGTATGATGCTTGAAGAGATAAATAATTATATATATATATATATATATATATATATATATATATATATATATATATATATATATATACATACACACACACACACACACACATATACATACACACACATATACATACACACACATATACATACACACACATACACGCCTTTGATTCATTCCACATAAATAGATATATTTCTGTCTGTGCCCGCTTAGGAGGGACTTTAACCTTACTTCCTGTCTTTGTGACACCCATACAAGAAATGGGGGATGCTGTTGAGACACTGGTCGCTTTCACATGGGCACCCTTTCTGTCTCAGATGGGGATACATAGACTGATGGAAAATAAAGACTGATGGAAATAAAAGGTCACATGTAACATCCATATTCATCCCACTCTTTTCTCCATCTTGTGAGAAGAGGAAAAACACAGACGCATGTAGTCATTACGGGTAGCTGGATGTAAACAAACATATGTCTATATCCACCCACATCTGCTCAGGTTTGCAAATACGGACCTGGGAGCAAACCTCCTGCATTCGGTCTGACAAACCTGAACAGACTCGGATGTAAGTGTAGCGCTCATGCCCACAAGGGCCGCTGATTTTGTCTCAGGTTCTTTACCACAAGTGTAGCCAGGCAAACATTCACTCCTCTGCCTCAGTAAATAGTATAGGGGTTGCCTATTTCAACAATTATTGCAGGCCAACTTGGATGGGGGTTTAAGGCCAGGTTCACAAATCTGCAGGTTTCCAGTCTGGGGTCCGGTACGTTCTGGCTCGGGTGCAAATTTTTGCCTAAAGTCGCACCGGAACCGGACTCAAAAACATACAGGACCTTTTTTGAAACGGCACTATGCCCGCCCCAGACACGTGTGAACCAGCTCCATTGAGAGCCGGTAACATTCACATGTCATGAGAATTGAATGCGGTTTTAAATGCATCCAATTCGCATATATGTTAACCCAGCCTAAAGAAGATGTGGGATACTTCAAAACACTGCATACATAGATGTTTTGAGCACTACCTGGTAGGGCTGCCAGAATCCCACAAAGCTGGCATGCTGCCGTCCATCTGTTCAAATAAAATTCCGGATATACCGGGACTCAAATACATGTAAAAGTGGAATGGGCCCATTAAATTGGTCCCAACATCCCACATTGCAAACAACCTCGCCCGGTTATAGTACAATACCTGGATTATATAGATCGAAATGCACTTCTACAGACATAGAGAACAGGAAAACCAGGCAAAGATTTAATACTGGATGGCCATAAATTACTGATGTTCGCTGGCTACATAAAAATAAATCCCCACTTGTGTACTCAAGATAAATACATTTGCAATAAACAATTGAAATAACTAATTAAGTGAAATAAAGAATGGATAAATACACAAACATGTGTCATTCATAAAATTAGTCAATATCCTTGTATCTTCATACATGCAGATTGTGATGATCAATCGTGCCAAGTGCTGTCTCTTTATAAAGTGCAAAGCGTGCTCCCCTTCAGTGTCCCCATTTACTCAGCGACTGGTGTGGACTCATATTATAAGAGTCGCAAGCACTTTATATTGTCCTGGATATGCTGGCACTTGTAGGCCTCCTTGCTGCTTATGTTCTCCAGTGGTGTGCCATAATGCAGTATTTTCACTCATAGGCGGAAATAAAGAGGATGGCAAAAAAGATCCAAATAGTGTAATTTCATTTAGTAAAATAATGGATTGAATAAAATGATTGCTAAAAAGCAGTTACACTCACTTGTGCATGAAGAAAAGCATGCAAAATGCTGAACCGGAAGTTCGCATCAGCGTGCGTCTCACCGACCGCAAATGACGTCACCACCCACAGTCCTTTGCCAATGCCCTGTGGGAGGGGCGAAACCCGTCAAGTGATCGCGAGTAGTGATGTAATTTCCAGCCGGTGAGACACACGCCAATCCGGTTCGGCATTTTGCGTGCATTTCTTCATGGGCGAGTGAGTGTAACTGCTTTGTCAATTATTTTGAGAAACAAAATTACACTATATGGATCTTTTTGCCATCCTCTCTAGGTCTGCCTATGAGCAAAAATACTGCGTCATGGCACACCACTGGGGAAAATAACCAGTAAGGAGGACTACAAGTTTCAGCATATCCAGAATATAAAGTGCTTGTGACTCTTATAATATAGGGGTCCACATCTGAAGGGGAGCACGATTTGCACATTATTTAAAGAGACGGGTTGGCTGGGGCCACGTAAATGTTTAGGCCATTAATTTGACCCTTCCGCCCACTACATTCTAGAAGCCTCCAGAAGACAGGGGGAAGCAATCAAACCCACAGCCTGCAGAGCCCAGAGCAGCCCAAAGCAATCACAAGCCACTCCACCGATTACAGAAGAGCCATAAGAACTAAAATTGCCTAACCTTACTAGCAACTTAGTTGGTATTTGTTTACATTCGTAGCTATACATTGCAGTTCATTTTTGATCCATCTAAAGCACAGGTCGAAATGGTGACACACTATATAGGTTTATTAGGAAATAACACAAAGATTGTTGATCCAGGGAATATCCGATAGCCTACTGAGGGGATCAGGAAGGATTTTTTTCCCCTGGCTAGAGAAAAATTGGATCAGGCTTCATAGGGATTTTTTTTGCCTTTCCCTGGATCATTTGTGAGTATAGGATTGTGTATATGGAGGTTTTCTATGTAGTTACTTTTTTTTATTGGTTGAACTAGATGGACTTGTGCAGTTTCTCAACCTGACCAACTATGTAATCGAGCAATGGAAGGCGTGCGTGAAAGGTGCCATTCTCAAAAAAGGTACTAACCTGTCCTTATCAATAGAGGTTCTAACTCTTCCCTGCTATAGAAAAAAAAAACAAAAAACAAAAAAAAAAAAACAAAAAAAAAATTTAAGAGGCTCATATAAATCTATTGGTTTTCAGTTTTGTCAAAGCTGCCCATAGACTGAAAGACGGGAAAGAGTAGATAAAACCAAAATGTGTCACTGCTTTCAGTCCAAAGTCTGCATCTCCTATCATCGAGAGGTCAATGATCCGGGATAAATGTACTCTTGTTCATCACCTAAAACACCCATCTATTGACGTCATCACAGAACACGGCGCTGTCACCTTATCAGACTCGTCACCTCCGATGAGGAGGAGAGATATCCCGCTGGTTTATTTATCTAGTTTAAATAACGAGGTTCTTAATAATTCATAGAGCCATCCGCTGCACAAAATGACAGTAAACAATGTACCTCTGGAGGGATTCCTGTTTCCTCCTTTCTCTCTCTCGGATAAGATTCTCTTCTTCTGCTTCCAGTCTACTAGGAAAGGACAGAATAGGACAGAAGTTGTCACATTTTGTGGGCATTAAACAATGTAGTTTAAGTCAAAAAGGACCTGCTGAAGAAATTTAAAGAGAGGAAGCTATTTTACCATCTCCTGAACAAATTTTGAGAGTCAAGTAACGTCATGAAAGAACGATGGAGCTCATTTTAACCAGCTGCAGACTTTGGGTGTTCTAGACACACTCAAACAAATTTCATCACTGTACACAAGGCGGGTGTAGAAATTCCAGTCCTTCTGCCCTGCTACTGGGACCCCCCCCCCCCACCCCCACCCCCCACGATAATTCAGAGCTGCATTGCCGAGTACACAGAGAAGGTCCTGGCAATTGGAGCTGTCAAAAAAAAGAAAAAAAAAAAAAGCAGACTGACAATGTTAATCAACAACATTGCTCAGCCACAAATACAGAAAGATACAAAGAAACATTGTTTAATTTTGTAGCTCTGTTCATTCACCTGCAGATCAAAAGGGATGAACTTTGGTCTGCAGATAAAGACAGTTAAAGCAGGTGATTGGCTGCTCCACACCTCAGCATGATTGGGCATGCTGAAGTCATGTGGTGCCTTTCCTGAGTTTTGACTGGATGTTACTCATCATGAGGCATGATCAGAGTGACTGAAGAGTAGGAGAGTGTGTAGTCAGCTCAAATTCTAAAGCATGCACTTTTTTCATTACTGTGCATTATTTGCTAATGATTGAAAATCTTTTCAATGCATTATGTTTTATTGTAGGTGTAAGCTGAATTTACTGAATGCACATTTGCGTTTTTTTTTCTTTTGTGGTATTCGATATGTAAAGGACAGTTGATACAGATTATTGCATGGATTTATAGCTCTCTTATGCTGCTTAGCTCCAGCCATAACAGAATTTCCTAGTTTGGACAGCATAGGAGAGTAAAACTGCCCATACATGGATGGAAATGCAGGCGGTTCAACAGGGACTGGCCAAATTTCGATGCATGCATGGGCTAGCTGTAGGTATACAAGTCTATAGTGTTCAGCCTGCCTGTGTCCCCAATGGTGGAGGGATTTCTTTGCGCTGGGGAAGTACTGGGAACTCTCTACCAATGGGAACACAGATCTCAACTATGGATAAAGTGGGGAAGGATTAAAAAAGAAAATACATTTTTGATGTTTGTGTATTTATGTCCCATTGATGCTCTGACTTTTCATCCTAGTGTCAAAGAGAAAGGAAATGTACAGATATCGCCCCAATCGGGCACAGATACCAACAAAACTGAAGTCCTTCCTCGTATCATCTGATTTTGGAATATAATAGAATAGATGGTCCACAATTCCGGGAAATTGCATATTTCATATTCTTTATTAAAGGTTGGCATCACTAATATCTAATAAAGCCTCTAATATCCTGGTTAAGGAGGCCATATAAGGTCATATGTATTGTTTTACCTTACTGATGTAAAGCTTGAGGAATGCAGGATGACCGAGCCAACTATCCACCTTAACAGTTGAGATCACTGTCCAAACAACTTGGTCTGCATCTACCACAGCCCAAACTGGAATAGGCTAGTCCCATCTCCAGAGCAGCATCATGTAACATGCAAGCATCTGGACTGATTACCTGGCCATGCCTTTATGGCGGACTCCGTGGAAACAGCATCTTTAGTTAAGTATTCTTGTTATATTTCCTTAATCTGTATCTGTCATTACTTTTAATAAATGTTATACTTTTTAAGTATTTGTGTGATCTCTTTGCACATACCGTTTAAAAACCCTAAAATAGTTTAAAATTATTACATGACCCCCTGCACCATACCCTTCTGACCCCCTTGCACTGCACTCTCCTGACTCCCCTGCACCATGTTTTCCTGACCCCCCCTTTGCACTGCACCCTCCTGTACCATCATCCCGCGGTCATCCCGTTTGTACATGGAGATTGATATTCTTGAATACTGCGCTGTTCAAGTGCCACACTATTTTGTATACTGCTTTTACTGGAGGAAAAAAAATTATTGAAACAGAGCACTAGAGCCAGTGTTTTTGTCCCCATATATACAGGATTTCCTTGAGTGAGAACAGGATTTCCCAAAAGTGGAACTTCCGCTTTAAGCACTCCTCGTCCCCTGACATGCCACATTTGCCAAGTCCATTGACTTCCTGTCCTACTTCCTCCTTCCTCTTTTTGGCTGCCTAGGCGACTCCTCCTCTCGCCCTAGGCAGCCCCTTCCTGCCAGCAATCTTCTGGGACACAACACAGGTCCCAGAAGATTGGCTGCCCAATAGAGTGCAGCGCCCGGATGTGAAGCCGTAAACCATCACTGCCGGTTGCCCACAGTTGCTATGACGGCACCGAGGAGAGGAGGTGGAGAGGAACGAGGCTCCGGGCGGCCACATTGCTGGACCTTGGGACAGGTGAGTGTCAGTTTATTAAAAGTCAGCAGCTATGCTTTTTGTAGCTGCTGACTTGATAAACTAAAAAACGGGTGGAACTCCCCTTTAAGGAGGAAAAGGGTGATATGGAGGAATAACACGCTAGCATCAGGGGACCTGCTGTTTGAGCCGCTGGTAAAACAGGGGCCTGATTGTGAGGCAAGCAGCCAGAGCACAATGGTGGAGGAGAGCACTAGCACTTTTGATTATTATTTGTACACATTTTGGGGTGAAGTTTGAATCCTTGATGTCATCTGTTGATACTGCAAACATTTGATATTGGGACTATACACATGGATGTTTTCATTGTGTCACGTTATTCATTTTATTGATTTGTGATTATATACTAGTAGTGCAGCACTGTGTTGGCATTCGATTCAATGTGAAGTGAACACGTTTTTTCAGTGAAAGCAGCAACTAGGTCGAAATTATTTTATTAATTTTGCACATCATTGTATTTATCACTTTTTATTCTTAACCACTTAAGGACCGAGCCTCTTTCTGAGATTTGTTGTTTACAAGGTAAAAACAATTTTTTTTTTTGCTAGAAAATTACTTTGAACCCCAAACTTTATACATTTTTTTCTAACACCCTAGAGAATAAAATTTTGGTCGTTGTAATACTTTGACACACTGTATTTGCGCAGCGGTCTTACAAGCGCACTTTTTTTTTTTGTGGAAAAAAATTTTTATTTTTTTTTTTTAATTCAAAAAAGTGTAAGACAACAGTAAAGTTAGCCCAATTTTTTTTTTATATTGCGAAAGATAATGTTACGCCGAGTAAACTGATACCCAACATGTCACGCTTCAAAATTGCGCCCGCTCGTGGAATGGCAACAAACTTTTACCCTTAAAAATCTCCATACGCGACTTTTAAAAAAATTCTACAGGTTGCATGTTTTCAGTTACAGAGGAGGTCTAGGGCTAGAATTATTGCTCTTGCTCTAACGATCGCGGCAATACCTCACATGCATGGTTTAAACACCGTTTTCACATGCGGGCACTACTCGCGTATGTGTTCGCTTCTGCACACAAGCTCGTCGGGACGGGGCGCGTTTAAAAAAAAAAAAATTTCTTACTTATTTATTTTAGCTTTTATTTTTACACTGTTCTTTTAAAAAAAATAAAATAAAATTGTGTCACTTTTATTCCTATTACAAGGAATGTAAACATCCCTTGTAATAGAAAAAAAAAAAAAGCATGACAGGAGCTCTTAAATATGAGATCTGGGGTCAAAAAGACCTCAGATATCATATTTACACTAAAATGCAATAAAAAAAAAAAATAAATAATAATATGTATATGGAGACGGGAAGGGGCCATCTCCCCCTCACTCGTCTCAATGTCACACAAGGAGCAACATCCGATCGCCTCCGCTGCTGCCGACGGCTCCGGTAAGCGGCGAAGGACACCGGAGCGCGGTGGGAGGGGACGATAAAAGTCATCTCGTGGCGAATCCGCCACAGGGACCACTTTTATCTTGAAGCGGACCGCCCGCTGAAAAAGAGGATACCGGGGTTATGGCAGCTAGCTGCTGCCATAACAACGATATTCCTCTTCAAAGTACCAACATATAACGACAGTGGGCGGTCCCCGGAAGTGGTTAATTATCAGCATTTTTTATATATTTAATAAAGCATTATTTTACACATTATACAATAGAGGGTTGCTCTGATAAAATATTAATTTTAATGCCCTCCTGACCCCCCTGTCCTCTGTCTTACTGATCCATATACATGGTTTTTAATACTGCTGACCTCTGTACACTTCTTTTCATCCTATTGGCCTCTGCGCAATTCCCTACATACTACTGACCTCTGTACACTGCTCTACATGCTACTGACCTCTGTACACTGCTCTACATGCTACTGACCTCTGTACACTGCCCTACATACTACTGACCTCTGTACACTGCTCTACATGCTACTGACCTCTGTACACTGCTCTACATGCTACTGACCTCTGTACACTGCTCTACATGCTACTGACCTCTGTACACTGCTCTACATGCTACTGACCTCTGTACACTGCTCTACATACTACTGACCTCTGTACACTGCTCTACATACTACTTACACTGGTAAGAAAGAGGAGCAGACTAGATGAGCAAATCAGCCTGCAGTACTGGAAGTTCTGCTTTCATGATGAACTCCAGCATCAGACTTGTGGGGGTGACCGATTACTCCCCGGACATGAAAAAAATTGTGAATGATAGTCAATGCAAAGTGTCTCACTGAAGCAAAACTTTAAAAAAGGTAGACTGAGTTTATATTTTTACAGTGACATTAGTTTTATTATATCTAAGTTTTCTTTATGTTGTCTTTATTTTTTTATTGGGAGCTTGCTAGTTAATTTCTTAAATAAAAAGTGCCGCACTCGCTGGTGATCTTTGATCTTTTCTATGTTGTCCAGGTAGATCTTCACCACTCCAAAGTTTGCCTACCCCTGGTCTACATTAATTTAGGGAAAGGTATTCTGAAAGATCCTAAGGGAAGCTCTACTAAATCTAATGAAGACAATTGAAGATATTCCACAATCAGGTAACTTTCTCAGCTGTAGAAACATCTTCAACATTATAAACCAAGTCCTTGTGAAGGTGAATGACTACTACTAGCTATACCAAGCCCTGGATAAAAAGGAGAACCTTCACAGGCATCAGAAAATGTTCAGTTAAAGCAATACTATCAACTAACGTGGTACTTACAGCCTGGTACTCGAGCTTTTCCTGCAGTAACAACAGTAACAGCAGCAGACGATGATACATAAAAGGATGACTCCCAACACCACAGACATGGCGATAATCAGCACTTGAAAGTTTACTGAAAGATACAAAAGCAACAATGAAAATGTCAGAAATGGAATAATGAACAGATGGATTGGCAGCAGTGGTGTTGAGGTGGTAGTTTGGCTCTCACCACATTCCACGATGGCAGAAGAGGAGCCATGTTGTACATGGTTAGGAGCATGACACTTATCTACCTTTTAATTTCATTACATATTATTTTTCATACATTTTTTGCACACACACGCTGCATCACCTAAGTAAACACAACATACTTTATCTTTTTTTTTTTTTTTTTTTAAATTGCAAACCTGTAAAAACAAAAAAAGTCACCATTGTGCCAGTTTGTATTCTTGCCAACCTAACGTGTTCTCATCTGAATGCTACATTAACAATTTATACAAACTAATTTTTTTTTTTTTCCCCCATTCGTGTGACACAATGTAGCATTAAAAGGAGAATAAAGCTGCCCTAAAGCAAAATGCACGTCACTTTGAGCATAACCATTTTGCTTTGCAGTAAAAAAAAAAAATCACATTTATGGGACATTTTTTTTTTAAACTGACAGTTTTATTGATTTTCAACAAAAAGGACAAGAACATACATTACAAAAGCCAATAAGCGCCTGTTGACAATAGAATCATGAAAAGAAAAAAAAAAACAAAAACAAAAAAAAAAACAAAAACGTGAAATCGGACATGTAGATCCTGCAGGTGGGGATAATAGATATCAACTTCAGATTCAATGATCTCAAATCACAGCAATATTAATACAATAGCACAACTGTCTAATGATGTACACCGTAGTGGGAAAGACCGCTGAAATGGGCACATTGGCAAAAAACATACAATCGAGCAAGACAGAGTCAGGGAGAGAAGAAAGGGAGAAAATAAAAAGTAGTAAAGAACAACCACCCACACCAGGACCCACCCCAGAGACCAGAGTCATCATCCACACAGGACGTTGCCAAGTTAATAAAACTTCATGCTGAAGGGGATTCCAACAAATCCCACAATTCCGAACCCAATTATGGGCATCAAGAGTGTCATTTATTGACGTGGTCAGGCTTTACATCCGTTTCACATCTCGGACCCTGGAGTGCAGATCAGCCATAGGAGAAGAATCTCGCTTCTTCCACTTAAGAGCAATCATGCATTGTGCAACAGTTAATACATGCGCATGAAGCTTTCTAGCCATTTTAGAGAAAGAAGGGGGTGGAAGGCCCAAAAGAAAAAGTGAAGGATTGAAAGGCACCCGGGAGCCAAAGATGGAATGGAGTAGGGAGTGGACCAACTGCCAATAGGGAGTAATTGAAGGGCATGTCCAGAAGATATGATACAACGTACCCACATCTGCGTTGCAACGCCAGCACCGGCAATCGGCAGAGGGATATACAGAATGGAGCAGGTCTGGGGATGGAACATTATTTTAATGAGCAGACATTGCTGGCTAACTTTTGGGGTAAAAATCTGGAACTGTGCCAGGAAGAATTGCAGGAAAATGCATTAAAAACATTGTTTTAACCATTTCTAATTAAAATCTAAAATACATGTATCTACTCTAAATCTGCTATGCTACTATGATGGGATGTACAAAGACTGGAGAAGACAGAATCTGGGGCAGCTGTGCATGGGAACCAATCAGCTTCTAGTTTCATTTTTAAAACTTTAGGGAAAGCTAGTTGCCAAGCATAGCTGCTCCAGTTTTAGTAAATTCTTCCCAATGTATGACATGTTGGGGTAAACAAAAACAAATCACATCAGCAGAAACTAAAAAAAAAAAAAAAAAAAAAAAAAAAAAAAAAAAAAAGCTCCCAGACTCATTTTAAAATAGTTCGTTTTTTTTTTTGTCTGAAAAGGTTAAGAAGCAAGGAAGGTGAACACCCACTCCCCCCCCCCCCCCAATCGCTTTATGCAGGGCTGTGGAGATGATTCAGAGCGGTTCTTCCCCTTCAGTTCTCCCACACAGAGGAGTTTGGCTCCCATAGTTGAGACAAAGGATCTTCCATTCTATTACTAGAGTAGGACCCACTAATTCGGGGTACTTTGTCGCAGAATATACCTATGGCTCTATCCATTCGATCTATGATCTAAGGAACGCTACTGGGACCCATATAGATGACACCTGACCGAATCGGTTTATAGTGAGAGCAACTTTAAATGAACTACCCCCGCAGGGCTGACTGGAATCGGAGACGCTTCTGGGACCCAACTAGTAGTCACCTGGTATAACCGGCCTTAATAGAGAGTAATATATGCAGAATACCCCCGTAGGGGTGATTGAATCCGGTGAGTGGGGACCCTTGTGGGGGAGCACACAAGTCACCTGGAGATAATACAAGCACTCATGTCACCTGCTGATGTTCTTCTGTCTTACCGATGTGTACAGCCTGAATACTACTTATATGGGAACTGTTGTTATACATATACACACACACACACACACACACACACACACACACACACATTATATATATATTTTTCCATTTATACACTGACTTACAGTGGGGTTTATTTTTTTTCCACTTTGCACTTGGCATTTGTTATACTGTTTGCTATAACAGCTTATTGTGTGTTTATTTATCACATTTAATATTGGTTTGGTTTATCCACATATACTTTTTCTGTACGATAGAAGTAATTGGTATGAGTACTCATATGCACGCTTTGGTACTTTTATAATTGGTGGTCACCTTTAGTTGCACACGTGTACAAAATTACAGATGTTATCTTTATTGATCTTCTATATATGTACTTAGCCAGTTTACAGGAAATATTTAAGGAAAGGAGAGTAAGAACAATGTGATTTTCTATCCCCAGGTCTGCGTATGGTTCATTTTTTCTGAAAAGGTAAAGTTCAATCCTCAGTGTTTTTTCCACCTTTGCAGTCAAATTTGAGACATGCTGATCACAATGCATTTCAAAACAGTTTCTACACGAGACTCTATAAGCAGCTTGTTATTATTCAGAATAGTTTGCAATGTGAGAACAGGGGACAGCCTGAGGGACAGTTGTTTTTAAAAGTGCATCAACATACAATCTACAACCCAAGCCATGATATCTTTAAAGTAGGGATGCACTGATAATTTCCCCCCCCCCCCCTTTAAGATTACCAATACTTTTTATTTTAGTAACCCCCTCCCCCTTCCGCAACTTTTTTTGTTTACATTCCAGTTGTCATCAATGGTACAAAGTATTGAAAAGTTATTTATAAATGAATTGTTTGTTTTTATTCTGAATTTTAAAGAAAACATTAACATATAACATAGTACAGGAAAAAAATAAAAATCAATTACATTAACAATTATTATGCACAAATGCATTTTAATAATAGGTTAGGATGACTAGAAGTCAAATTTCTGCTTTTTTTTATGTGAAATGTGTAAATATATGTTAAAAGGTGTAAAAATATTAATGAACAAAGCAAACAAAAAAAGAAGTTTTAATTTTTTTTTTTTTTTTTAAATAGAAGTGA